>NW_026453228.1:0-300000 GCF_025200985.1 Drosophila gunungcola
GCAAATAACTCCCACATATACGGGGATCCTTGCCCTTTTTAGAAACTGTGGTGGTCTCCATTGCAAACCCGTCATAACAACGCAATCAGCTTCTCTTGCTTGTCGTGCAAGTTGGCAAATGCCTCGGTCGCATTATGGATGTCCTGCTGAGCATTACAGAGTTTAGTGAACTCACTCATGTTCATTAGTTTTAATTAATTTCTTTGGATTTGCCAAAATTCAAAAGTAAACGAACCCAGATCAGCTGTTCGTGCCACTCACATGTCGGAGTAGCATTAGCTAAATGCTAATGCGCCAATGGAATCAGGCACATTTAAAAAGTCCACTAATGCGGCAATGGAATCAGGCTATAACAATTTAAATATTTGTACGCTCGCAAGACTTCCTCTTTTAAAATATCTGTTCCTCCAGAAGCTTTTAACGTTCTAAATAACAAAAGTTTTAATAAAAGAATTTGTTCCTAAAAGACAAAGGAATAATAATCGGCCTCCGATTTTAAAGTCTGTTTCAATAAATTGAACTATTCTATATTTCTAGCCTATCAAAATGTAAATGTAATCAAATGTTCGCTGACTCCTCTTACTTTAATGAACATTTTTTATTCCTTTCAAAAACTTGGCTGAATCCGGAGATTTCCAACTCCGAAGTTTTTCTAAACAACTTTAACACTTATAGAACTGATCGCGTTTCTCGGAGAGGAGGTGGGGTCCTTATTGCTGTTAACTCCAGTTTTACATCGGAGGTAATTAAGACTGATTACCCCAATGAAATAGAATTTGTTAGTGTAAAAGTTTCTTACTGATTTTAATCTCCCAGATATATCTTGGTCATTTCCGACTCACTTGTATGCACGCCTTTGTCGGATCATGACTTTGTTGATAGACTTTTAGACCTATAATTACAATAAATCGAATTTAAATCGGTGTAAAATCGAATTTTCAAGTAATCCGAAGCAATTTTATAACTTTTTAAGTGTCAAGCTTAAAAACTTCGCCTTGCCTTCATCAGTACGATTAAACTCAACTGAATCGTCTACTGACTCTGAAATTGTTGATTTATTTGCCAAGTTTTTTCAAACTTCCTATTCTTAAACTATTTGTAAACCGATTCTTAAACTGTTTCAATTAACTACCTCAACATCATTTTTCCAACCATCTGACCAACCAACTCCATAAAAAGGGAGGAAAGTCGGATGTTTAAAATTGTAGAGGTATTTCTAAATTGTCTGCAATAGGTAAAGCATTAGAGCGCATTATTACTTCTCATTTGCAACAATTGTATTCCTCGCTAATATTACCTTATCAACATGGTTTTGTTAGGCGAAAGCCAACTACCACGAAACTTCTTGAATTGACACCTATTGTAGCTAAAGGATTTAATAATAAAATGCAGACTGATGTTATATATACAGATTTTGGTAAGGCTTTTGATTCTGTGAACCATTTTGTTCTTTTATTTAAATTAGATCAGCTCGTATTTTCGAAAAATCTATTAATTTGAATTTTAAGTTATTTTAATGGGAGAACTCTGAGGGTTATTTTAAAAACTCAGTTTCCAAGATGATTAAGGTAACAACTGGAGTGCCTTAGGGTAGTCGTTTGGGCCCATTGCTATTTACTTTATTGACCAAAGATCTTCTTTCTGTCATAACATATTCTCGAGTTTTAATGTATGCTGATGATGTTAAACTTTGTTTGTCCTATAATAATTTGCAATCGGGTTTCTGTTTACAGTCTGATTTTTATTGTTTTCAGAGACGGTGCCAATTACTTTCAGAGATGGTGTCAATCTTAAATCTGAATTGCCTTAAACATAACATAATAACATATTATGGGGGTACGCCTTCATTTATAAGCTATTCTCTTTATAATATGCCATTGGACCGTATATATTCGGTCAACGATTTAGGAGTTATTAAGAGATGGTGAAAAGAATTTGACGATCCTTACACAACTTAATTATTATTTACTTCCCTTGTCCGTCCATATTTAGAATATTTTGCTCCCGTTTAGAGTCCCCAATATCAAGTACACATTGATCGTATTGAGTCTGTAAAACGTAAGGTAGCCTTCTTAGTAGTAGATTACTATTGCTTAATTTACTTATTCTTGTAGAATCATGCTTGGAACTATTTTTATGAACAATCTTGTCAAAGGTGATATGACTCCATAGAATTGATAGGCCGCTTAACTTTTAATGTGCCTTTTAGACCAACCCGCAACTACCATCCACTTAACTTGCCAAGATGTACCTCAAATTTTACCCTGCATTAATCCTTTCGTGTTCTTTGTTATAATTAGTATAATCTATATAATCAATTTTGCCTTTCAACCTCTATCCCTGCCGTATTTGCACCGTACTTAGTTTTAGTTTTTTTTTTATAAATTTCTCTACTTTATGTTTTTTGACAACAACAATAAATATATATATCTTTCCTAAACCAGTGCTGAGTTCGCTGTTTTAAATTTTCGACGTTCTTAAAAACCGGAAAATAATACACGACGTTTGTGATTGTGTATTCAATTATTATTTATTCGGTGCACTGCAGTATAGTCGATATTTCTGGATTTCTTCACAAATAGTCTTCTAGGCAGCCTTAAAGTTCGTCTTAATGTCCGAGTAGAATTATCGCGGCCTTCCTCTCCGATTGACGAAGTTGCGTACAATTCTCACGCACGAGAAATTGCTCACGCACCAAATAAACGTCCAATATGGTAAAGCAGGTGAACGTGACGCCCCAGCGCTTCTACGCCCTCCGACCGAGACCGACATTGAACCGAAGTGGTTAATACCCACGTATGTAAACGGCGTACTTCCGCAAGTGTTGTGACCAGATTGTCGCAGCTTGGGATGATTGGGATGAGACGAGCAATAGGAACTCTGGCCCCTTGAGCCTTTTAAAGCTAGCGGATTTTGTCGCTGGTTCGGCGGGGTTAGCATGGGTGGTACCCAGCGCCATTTGTACTGTTTTCGAGTCGGACTAGCTTGAACTTATTTATAGCAGTGAATTGCTAAGGATCTGTTTGCCTAGAGTCGCTCCGATGACAGCATTTTGAAGTGTTATTCTAGGGATCGGGATAAGAGTTGCTACCTTGGACTTTGACGTTACGAGACTTAGTTAAGTTATTCTGCATTGGGATGTGCATAAGTAGCAAGCCGCAGCGAATGCCATTTCGCTGGCGTCGACAAATTGATGAAGCTGCACTTTACTTGTGTAGTCGCCAAGGTAAAAGTAGGGATTTGTATAGCGGCGATAATCAGCGGTGAAAGTTTCCATTGTGTCCATTTGGGTGATAGGTATTCGGATAGTTGTTCATCCCAGTCTATCGAGCTTCGCCTTACTTCGTGCAGCAATATTTTTAGCTCGTTTGTGTAGCGCGAGATGATCTCCAACGGGTCGTTCATAGATATTAGCACTTGTAGAAGCTCGCGCTTGGATGGTGGCTCGAAGTAAATAGTCGTTCAAGAATTTCTTAATGGATTGCGACGGCGCGTCCTAAGCAAGGCGGATACTCCCCGGGGTTCTTGGTGATGAATCTTGCAGATTCTACGCCCGTTGGTTTTGTTTGGCGATTTCCTCAGCCGTTAACTTGCGTGTATAGTCCTTGGCGATGAGGTTGTCCACATCCTTTTGAATTAGCTCCCTCATACTATGCCTGGAGAACTGAGGTTGCAGGCACTAAATTCGGTTAAATGCGCTTTGGAAGCAATCGGGCGGTGGTGATACAGCATCCATCCATAAGAGGCATACTTCATATCGTCCATCTTTGAAGGCCGTAGTTGATTGCGTCCTCTGTCAAAAGTATTTCTCGTGGCACTGATGTTTCAAGTGAAACGTTATAGCTTCGTGAATTTGACGGTCTAGTGGGCAAGTGTATATTTTGACGCGTCCTTCTTGAGGCTGACTTGCGTTGCAGCTTTGTAGTGCCATCCTAGCCGAGACTTAGGGGCTATAGGTTGGTTCCATGCTTCTTCCCGAATCTTACGTGGCACGGCCAAATGTCTGTTATTTGCCCTGATTAGTATTCAAACGGGAGTCCTTTTAAATATCGGAATCTCTGGGTGAGCTCGATTATATCAATTGACTGAATGGGCAAGTTCAGCTGGTCCACACTGTGAACGTTCATCATCTCGAACTTTGCTCCGGTGCGAGCATTTTATATGTTCAGCGAAGCTCGCTTAGAAGTGTCGTCTGTGCGTGTAGTATCATCTGTCCAACGTAGGCACAGCGTTTGTCTGATACCCTTTACATTTAGCTACTCAAAGATTTTGCTGTCGATGAGTGTGACGGATGAATCCTTATCCAGAAAAGCCAAGATATGTAGTTTTTTCTCCTTGTGATAAATTTAGATTGAAACAATACTGAAATTATATTTAATTTCTGCTCCAACGGCATTGCTTCGAACTATGGACAATTTTGTAATTTGTGGTTTACGTTCTGGCACGCCATGCACCTTACTTTGTTATCATAATCATCCACTCCCTCCGTGTGGTGGTGCAGACTAGCGTTCTTTGTACTGAAAATTGTGTTCGTTAATTGGCTTGCACCCTCTGCGATTTCTTAAAGCCACTCGCTAAAGATTTCCACGAAGGAAGGCTTTCCGTTTTTGGCCAGCATTGCCCATTGAAGCTTCAGCTGAGTGGTCAGTTTGTCCACAAGCTCTTGTATGAGCATCGGGTTGCTCAAGTTATCCTCGATGAACAGCTCTAACCTGGCCCTGGGTGGCGGGAGCTGTTTGTCGAGCACCAAGTAAAGAAAATTGTTTGCGCACTCAGCGCTTGTATTTAAATCCCTAGTTGTAGGGCGAGAGCGGGAGCCAATAAAGCTTTCGTATGGTCGCTCTTGCGAATTTCCCCCGTCTCTCGCCACCGTAGCATAAGTTAGGTTCTAAAAGAAATTATTAAAATATAATTGTTAGTGATCTATCGAACGTCATCGTAGCCACTCCTTTTCGTCGCGCTTTCGACATAGTTTTCACAAGTTTCGCAATTAAAATCGTCTCGAACTACTGCGTTCACAAGCTTTTGCGTTGTTAATACAAAATAGTATTAAATTTTTCATGGTGACCCCGACGTGATTAGCAGTAGAGTTCGCGAGTTTTAATATTTTTTTCGGTGAAAAACTATAAACAATACCAACAAAAACCAATTTATTCGTGTCGGTTCGGCCGATAAATTAAATTCAATAATTTCGTCGCTGGAAATTTTCTGCCGTTCTTGAAGTTGCGCCTGACGTTTCGGCAAATTTAATTGCTCAATTTGCTGCTGCCGCCAAATGGAAGTCAAAAAGGAAGTTGCAATTATCAAGTCGGCCATCCAGGTATAGAGTGCCAAAAGTTTAAAGTTAATCTGTGGCGTTTTGGTCAATTGTGTTTTGGCCCATCTTTCAACTTTTTGCATTCGTGTAAAAATCGGTAGATAGTGAGCATTCTAACCAAGAAATAAAAATTTGCATTTACTAACAACCAAAATTCTACAATAAACATAATATATTTCGCATTATATGTGAATCGTTTTGGCCAAAAAACAAGCAACTTTCGTCGTAGTGAGCACCAATTTAGGGTATAAATAAAAATAGCTGGAAAAAAAGTGCAAATTGTGAAATGTGTAGCTCTCAGAAAATTAGCGGCAATAACTTTCGCCGCAGTTTGTCCGAACATTTCCCGCGCTTTTCAGAATTTTCCCGCGCTTTTCCAATTTTTCCGCGCTTTTTATAATTTTGCGCGCATTTTGGCGTCAGGCTTATATATTCGTTGCCCTTAGTTATCGGTCAGTGTATCATTCTCCGTTAGCATCTGCATAGGAAGAGCCGCTAGCCGCGTACACATACACAGGCACACCGACACCGCTGCCGCTATTTCGAGTTATCTTTTGTCGTTTTCGTTCTCGATCGCTGCAGCAGTGCAATTTTCGGTCTGCCTAAACGTTTGTTCGTTTTTTCGGTACGCTTGAGCTTGAGCGGTAGCTCCCCTACAGTGCGTGCGTGCGGCATATACTGTCGCTGGGTTTATATAAAAAATATAAAAACCCTATTTAGATTTTTCGCTGTAATTCTCTCGGCACTTAGCTCCCTTACACCGTGTGCAATCGGTATATTACTCCTTGATTTTTTATTTTTTTATTTAACAAATAAATAATTTAATACAAATAAATATTTAACACCTCTTCGATACCAACCAAATAAATACAAATAAACGCAATGGCAACTAAGGATATCGAAGAGGTTAAACACCAACGAGATGTTTGCATGAAAAGTATTAACCGAACTTATCGCTACTTAAAAGAAGCTAAATTATCTATAAATCCGGTCGAGCTTGAGTGTCGATTAGAGATTCTAAATACGCACATTAAAAATGCTTCACTTTTGCAAAACAAAATAGAAGTGAAAGATACAAAAGATGTATACCGCGAAGAGTTGGAAGAGAGGGCCGTAATGACAAAGTCATTGCTGATTTCAATTTTAAATAAGTCCAAACAAAATAATATCGAGAAATCCGCTCCGCCAGCAAATCGCCCGCCTCAATGCCGTCTGCCGAGCGTTGCTCTCCCAACTTTTAGCGGAAAACACTCCGAATTTAAAAATTTTATAAGCCTTTTCGAAACTTTCGTTGACCAAGATGACACTTTACACGATATTGAAAAATTCAATCATTTAATTTCGTGTTTAGCTGGAAACGCTTTAGGAACAGTTAGGGCCTTCCAAGTCACTGCGCAAAATTATCCCAAAGCCCTTGCTAGCCTGAAGCGGGTGTACGATAATGATTGTCTTATTTTTTTTTAAAAACATATCGACACTTTTAAATTTGCAAAAAATTTTCCAGTCTTCAGCTACAGCCTTGAGAACCCTCATCGACACGGTCACAGCCTTGTATGACTCCTTGCTGTCTATTGGGAATGATAGACGCATTACTAATGCCATTTTAATACATCTGGTAATGAGCAAGGTCGATGCAGGAAGAGGAGAGGTTTCCAAGCATAAAACTGTTCAGCAGACCCAATCTAACCCTAAGAAGAATGGAAATAGGAGTTTTTTCGATTGTCGCTGCCAGGAACGACTCTGTTCAATGCATGTATTGCAACTCAGCTGAACATCAGATTGGAAACTGCGCTTCCTTCGCAGCCCTGACAGTTCAGCAAAGATTCGATTTCGCTAAAAGATCACCCTTATGCATTAACTGTTTAAGAAAGGGTCACACTGTCAAAAAATGCAAATCGAACAGATGTAGAGTGTGCAATTCCTCACATCACACTTTGCTACATTTATATGCCCCAAACACAAATCTCGCGTTGCCACCTCCTTCTCAGCCCACGCTCATGCAGGAGTCTCCATCCACTTCGCATGTTTTGCATGCGAATGCATCGGATCGAGTCATTCTTGCAACTGCTGTTGTGAGCGTCCAAACAAAAAGCGGCGAGTTTGTATTAGCTCGAGCGTTGCTCGACTCTGGTTCACAAATAAACTTTGTAACCGACGAGCTCGCTCAGAGGCTCAAAATTACAAGAGAGGACGTGTGCATGAACTTGCGAGGCATTGGTGGAACTAATGCCCAAGCCACAAAAAAAATACACACGATTGTGAAGTCGCGAGTAGGGAACAGCCAATTGTCGTCCGATTTTTGGATTATGAAAAATATTTCTGGTTATCATCCGGATCAAGCGGTGAACACCAGCGGGTTGAGGGTGCCTGAAAATATTCAGTTGGCAGATCCATTCTTCTTCAAGCCCCAAAAAATAGATATGCTTATCGGCGCTGAAACATTCTTTGAACTTTTATCTATTGGCCAGATAAAGCAGGGGACTGAATTCCCCATCCTACAAAAGACAGTTCTCGGCTGGATAGTGTCAGGCAGATGTGCCTCTGAAAATAATAAAAACGCTGAAAAAATGGTACATCTCAGCTGCCAGGAGGAAGCGTTGGAGTCAATTGACTCAACCCTGCAGAAATTTTGGTCTGTGGAGGACTTGCCGCCCAAGGCTAAAGTCCATACTCCTGAGCAACAACTCTGTCAACAACACTTTGAGAAAAATACTCAAAGATTGTCGTCCGGTAGATTTTCGGTTCGTTTGCCGTTTAAATCTGAGCCAAATACTCTTGGTTCGTCATACGAAGTTGCGAAACGTAGATTTTTGTCGCTAGAAAGGAAATTGTCAAAGGACCCTTCGCTGAAGAAGATGTATATTGAATTCATGGAGGAATATGTTTCACTGGGCCACATGTCCTCCACCAATGACAAAATTCCGAATACTCCGCACTATTTCATTCCGCACCAATGCGTTTTACGGCCATTGGTTTGGTTGGTTTTACTTTAACTAAGTTGAGAGTAGTTTTCGATGCATCGAGCCGTACTTCTACGCAGGTAGCGTTGAATGACATCTTGATGGTAGGCCCAACTATTCAAGAGGAGCTGTACTTGACTCTGCTTCGGTTTAGATTGCATAAGTTTGCCCTTGCGGCCGACGTCAAAAAGATGTATCGCCAAGTGATGGTGGACGAAGCTGATCGTAACTTCCAGCTCATAGTATGGAGACGAGATCCTTCTGAGTCCCTGAAAATCTTTTAGTTGAACACCGTTACATATGGAACTTCGCCAGCCCCTTTTTTGGCGATTCGGTGTTTAATGCGGCTAGGAGAGATGGCGCAAGCAACTTATCCAAAAGCCGCAAAGGTTATTCAGAATGATTTTTATGTTGACGATTTGTTGACTGGCGCCGGATGCGTTGAGGACCTGCAAAGCCTTCGAGACGAAGTTTCTCAGGTCTTGCAAGAGGCAGGCTTTGAATTGGCAAAGTGGTTTTCAAACTGCCCAGAGTTATCCGCATCTGATAGCGCTGTAATGCCACTTATGGCAGACTCAGACGTAACCAAGACCCTTGGCGTGGTTTGGTTACCGGTTAAAGATTACTTTCAATTTCGGTTGGATGACTCTTTCCTGGATCTTCGCGCGACAAAACGAAATATTTTGGCGGTGACTGCTCGACTTTTCGACCCACTTGGCCTCTTGTGCCCTTTGGTCACAAAGGCAAAGATGTTGTTGCAGGAACTGTGGCTTCAAAAATTAGATTGGGACGAGTCGCTACCGATGCAGTAGCTCACTTCGTGGGAGACGTTTAAAGCGACGCTTCTGCAGCTGCCTAAAATTAAGGTATCGCGATTCGTCAACACAGATCCACAGGTCCCGATTCAAATACATGGTTTCGCTGACGCTTCCATGCGAGCGTATGGAACGTGCATCTACGTTCGGACTCAAACTGCTGAAGGTTTGAAAGTGTCTTTATTGACCGCCAAATCGAAAGTAGCTCCCCTCAAGACGAAAACTTTGCCTCGCCTTGAGCTGTGTGCAGCTCACCTTTTAGCAGATCTCTATAATCGTGTCAGGCCATTGCTAAATTCTCCCATTGAGAATGTTTTCCTGTGGACAGACTCCGAGATCACTTTACACTGGATTAAAACCCATCCCTCGTCGTTGTCGGTTTTTGTTTCGAACCGGGTTGCAGAAATTCAGGAGTGGTCGGAGAAAGCAATTTTGAGACACGTTCCCACGAAAGTCAACCCAGCAGATATAGTGTCCCGAGGATGTGACGTAGAGGAGCTTACAAAGTCCATTTGGTTCGGTGGGCCTTCGTTCTTGCTAGACTCAGAAAATAATTGGCCTGTAAATAAACATTTCGAACTGCCGGCTGATGTAATGTCGATGGAGCTACGCAAATCGGCAATAGCTCTCGTAGTCAGCCCAGAGCCAAATTATGTGCTTCAGAAAATAGAGTCCTTTTCGTCGCACCTGAAGCTTCTGAGAGTTTTCGTGTGGGTTTTTCGTTTTATTCAAAGGTGCAGAAAGGTGTCGAAGCCCTTTGAAAAAAGTATTTCGCCAAGAGAACTGGATTTCGCTTTTGATAAAATTGTCGAAGTTGTCCAAATTCACGAGTTCAGGGACGACATAAGTAAAATTCGGAAGAATAAACCGGTAGCAGCGAATATTCAAAAGTTAAACCCTTTTCTTCAGGAAAATAAATTAGATTGGTGCTCCTCGACATTGCTACGAGTTGGGGGTCGGTTATGAATGCTCCTATCCCATACGAAGCCAAATTCCCGTTGTTGCTGTCTAAAAGCTCACAGTTCGTCAGATCCTATGTGTCATACCTGCACGTTACGAACTGTCACGCTGGCCCACGAGCTCTCGTAAGTCGTCTGCGCAAGAAAATCTGGCTAGTTAATGCTCAAGAAGTCTGCCGACGAACAGTTCGGTCGTGCATGCGCTGCTTTCGCTGTAAGCCGCAACTTTTGACGCAAATTATGGGAAACTTGCCAGCAAATAGACTTCGAGCTCTCCGCCCGTTCAATATTAGTGGCGTTGATTTTTGTGGTCCCTTCAGCACAACGTATCGTATCCGTGGTAAGCCACCGTACAAGTCGTACGTGGCCTTGTTCGTCTGTTTTGCGTCCAAAGCGGTCCACTTAGAATTAGTGTCTGACCTAACCACTGATGCTTTCTTGTTGGCATTTCAAAGGTTCGTGAGTCGTCGCGGGATTCCGGAGAAGGTGTGGTGCGACAACGCCACCAATTTCGTCGGCGCAGATCGCCACATGAGAGAGTTCCGAGCCCGTCTGGAGGAGCAGGGGGGCGGTATCGAAACATTCGCATCAAAAAAAGGATGCGAGTTTGCGTTCATACCGCCCAGAGCACCGCACTTCGGCGGACTATGGGAGGCAGGTGTGAAGTCTGCAAAGCACCTGTTCCTTCGGACGGTAGGCCAAGACCTCTTGACCGCGGAGGAGCTCGGAACTCTGCTCACCAGCGTGGAGGCCGTGCTCAACTCCAGGCCCCTCGGCGCTCTAAGCAGCGACCCGAACGACGGCGAGGCCCTAACCCCCGGCATCTGCTCATCGGCGGGCTTCTTCTGGCCCCACCATCAGCGGCGCTCCCGGACCAGATCAGCCTGACCTGCTTGCGACGATGGCGAGGTGTCTCGTCTCTCAGGCACAGGTTTTGGCAGCGATGGTCCCGGGAGTACATCTCCAGCCTCCAGCAGCGGTCCAAGTGGCACCAGGGGGAGCCCAACCTTGTCGTGGGAGCGCTCGTCGTCGTCGCAGAAGACAATCTTCCGCCCCAGCAGTGGAGGATCGGACGAGTGGTAGCGGTGCACGCCGGCGCCGATAGCAAGGTTCGCGTGGCGGACGTCAGGACGCAGGACGGCGAATATCGGCGAGCTGTCCACCGACTGGCCCTGTTGCCCGTTCTGGGCTGAAGGACGTCGTCCCTTCAGAGGGGGCGGTGTTTGCGCACTCAGCGCTTGTATTTAAATCACTAGTTAGTAGGGCGAGAGCGGGAGCCAATAAAGCTTTCGTCTGTTCGCTCTTGCGAATTCGCCCCGTCTCTCGCCACCGTAGCATAAGTTAGGTTCTAAGAGAAATTATTGAAATATAATTGTTAGTGATCCATCGAACGTCATCGTAGCCACTCCTTTTCGTCGCGCTCTCGACATAGTTTTCACAAGTTTCGCAATTAAAATCGTCTCGAACTACTGCGTTCACAAGTTTTCGCGTTGTTAATACAAAATAGTATTAAATTTTCAAAAATACTACGGTCGTCCAAAACACATTTGCAGAGTATTAATGACTTGCGGCACCATTGCCGGCAGCGTTAATTTTCTGTGAGCAAGACCCCTGGCTTTACCCTTTAGGCTCGGTTGCAGGCGCATTAAGTTCTCCGCATGAATATAGCCAGTGCTTGTCTGAAAGCTGTTAAAAAACAACGGCCAGTTTTAGGAATTAACGTCGAAAGTACGTAATTCTCCTGAAATCGTTTGGCGGACGGCGATTTGAGCGGTGTTTAGAGCACTCTGCGTAAATATGGCTTGTTCAGGGATGGATGTGCACTGGTCAGGGATCTGCCATTTCCACATGAGCGACGCGTGTGTTGCCGTCTGCTCGCGTGCCGTTAGGTTCCAGATTTGTTGAGGTTAAGTATGTATGGTACGGCACTGCCGCGTAGTGAACGTGCTTTGTTATTACCGTGCCGTGGTGTGGGTGTCCTTGCTTACGCGTCGGTGGAGTCCATATATTAGCCATCATTGTGGTTGTTGTCGTTTTTAAGAAGTTTTTAAGAATGTGGAGTTCGCAGAATAATACACAATTTTTGAAATTACGGTTTATTCAGATATTATTTATTTCGGCGGTAACACCCAGGGTCCAGAGCGTCGAGATCTCGTCGCCGGATAAAAAGCGAATAAGTTGAACGGGACATGATTCCCTATCTACAAAATTTGTTTATATGTATACCCGTGCCAACCAACACCAACAATGATCACCACAACAGCAATAGCTAACACTTACTGTAACAATTCAAAGTTCAATAATAGAGAAGAAAACTTGTTTTCTAAAATTATCTTACCTATCTCCATATCCGAATTAGAACAGAAATACATGGAAGAGTTTAACTTAGATTTTTCTCTTTACTATGTCATTGTACTAAGACCCAAAAAGTTATTTTTTTGTGCACATTGAACTTTACAAACTCTGTCATAGATGAAAACGCTCTATTGGGCAGAAATATACAGTTTTTAATTACACGTAAATAATTATAATCATTTATAATAATACATTTTTGTATATTTCTTCAGAAATATAGTTTTATGGTTAAATTAAAGTTGCCTTCGCAGCCAGACTTCTGCGTCCGTTATATGATTGGTTGATTGCTGCCTTTCGAGTATAGACTTCTGCGTCCCAAAATGTGTAGAAGGGATTTTATGCCCTCAGCAGTTTCTTCATTGTCGTCTGCAGGATAATTATAGCCGTCCTCGTCAATTAAAGATGGGTTTTAATGAAAACGACTAAGGTTTCGTCTCAACAATGAGGTTTTATTGTACGAGCGAACTGTTTCAAGTTTCTTATCAACTAACTTACATTTGAGCTTGGAGTATAAAGCTGCAAGTTTAAGCTGAGTATAAGTAAAGCTTCTACATATAAGGTGCTGCCAGGGGACCTTTTCGTCACGGCTGCTGTCCGACTCCAGTCAGGGTATGGACCAACTTGCCAGCTCCTGCAAGGGAGTTGCCGGGGTATCCACTGTCGAAGCCGCTCCAGTTGTGGAGCAAGGAAATGAAGATTAGGTTGGGTATCTGGGTACCAGTTACTAGCCTTGTGGCTTAGCAACAATAAATAAGAATATCAGCTATAGCTAGTTTAGAAGTTTATTTCAAGCTTCTGCTTGCTTTACGTGCCAAGTACAACTGAAACTAGGTTACAAAAATAAGTATACTTAAACTATGCTATGAAGGGAAATTATGCTAAGAGAGAGAGAGAGAGATAAAGAAATGAGCATAAGCTTCCAAGTGTAGTCGGCCAGCCGACTTAGCATACGTGATAATGCTGCTCTCGCATTGGGAGCGAGCGACAGTATATCACAGCAATTCACCTGCTAGCTCAGCGCGAGGGTAACTTGTTTACTATTTCCCCCTTAAGTTTGACCGTCCCGGGCTATGCCAACCATTATCGGCCATCTGGATCTCCGTTGCAGTTCGTTGCCTCCTTATTCATGGGTAAAGGAGGTTTGAGCCTTTGAAGACCAGGAGCCACTGCAATAGCCACAACTGATTCTTAGATGACTCGTCAACTTTCGTCAGTATTTATATTCGACGCCTTGGAGGACCATTTATTTCATTCGTGGGCATCCTCGCTGCGTGGACGTAATGCCGAGTCATGTGCAATGATCTTGTTAATGGAGACACTTCACAAAGACATAAATATCTCGGTGCTGATAGCTATTGCCGATCGTTTAAAGATATTGAAAGGCAGATCGTTCGCACATCTTCTCGGTCCTTCATTGGTTTTGTGTCTTGCCAGTTTTTCTTGTATCAGGACCGCTCTCTCTTCATCATTGTAATCGATGTGATATTATTTGGATACATGCAGGATTCGGTCAAACTCCGGCATACAGTCGACGAGTGGAAACGTTTTGCGATATAGCTTAGTATGCAATATGTGGTTCGCCAGTCTCTTGCAGCACGGCGCTCTTATGTGCCACCAGCAGATTTGCACCCTTTAACGGACAGACTAAAAAATTACTGTGAAATGTTCTGTAAATTATAACTTTAAATCGCTTTGGCTAAAAATAAGCCTTTGATTCTGTGAGAGTAAGCATTAGAAACCGCATTCAATTCTTGGCCAACAGCGTTTCACGTAAGAGTCATTTGCATCGAGTATGCCATTCCTCCTTTTCCCTTAAATTCTTTCACAAGCTCCATTCAGTGTTTCCGTGTTCAAGTTTACTAATTTATCCTAACTTTCAATAGATATGCGATTATCTTAAATTGTCCTTGTGGACCAGCCTCCCCTTTATAAGAACAGACGTTCCCAGGTCTGCCTGAACTTTCTCTTCAGAAAATAAAGGTGTTAGCTTGTTGCCTAATCTCTTGTTGTTTTTTAGGAACACCTTTTCCCCTACCTCGAATATCCTGTTTTGTCGGGAAGGGTTATTTCTTTCTAGTTGAGCTTGCTGAGCGTTTATTAACCTGATCTTGATGTTTTCTTTAAACTCTTCACTCGAAGCGTAAATTGCGTCTATAGGCTTTATTCCAGTAACCGAATGAATAGTCCTATTATATTCTACAGTCGCTTGCATAATACTCTCAATTGTATCTTCAAACTTCTTTTCCAACTTTAGGCACCTTGCGATCTCTAGTAAAGTGCTGTGGAGGCGTTCCACTTGCCCATTTGACGAACTATGCAGTGGAGGTGCGTTGACAACGTCGATACCAAACAGATTTTTTAAGAGCGACCTAATAGTTTCAGAGTTAAACGCTGCTTCATTGTCACAGTAGATTACTTTGGTTTTGGGAAAGGCGTTTACAAGCTGAAAAATAGGGATCTTAATATCCGTTATTGACCGAGATACTATTGGCTGAGTAATAGCAAATTTAGAAAACTTATCGATGCATGTCAAAAAAAGTATTTTATCAGTATAAAAGACATCGATGTGGAGAATCTCACCAGCATAAGATGGTATTGGGGTTACACCTAGCTCCTCTTTTTTAGGATGTCTGTCGTATTTGGCTCTATTGCAGAATTTGCTTACAGTTCACTATTACCTCTGTGACCAGCTCAGCCATTTTTGGGAAATAGTAATCGCCAAGAATTTGCTTAACATTTTCTTGCGCCGCTCTATGAGCGCGACTGTGTTCGGCTATAACTATCTCTTTTTGTTCGGCCCTGTCAGTTATATCGGTCACTATTGTCTTACAGTACCAGAATTTTGTTCCCGGAAAGGTTCTTACGAGCTCACGCTGTAAATAAGCCAAAATGTGCAGATTGCAACGAATCGCGTTTACGAGGTTTGGCTGAACCACCTTTTTTGCCTCTTGAAGTGCTTCATCATCGTGAGTGAAATATATGTGATGTCGCACCTTTTCGCGAAAGAGTACAAACGTGCGCTTCAAAGGAAACTGCGCTTCCTCCAGAATTATTTGGTTTCTGAAGCAATTGAGCGGCTTATCTGTAGTCTCGATGGTATAGGTCTGAGACACTTCGCTATGTACAGTAGCGGCATCAGATTGAACCTCATTTTGTAAGGCATTCAGGTTTTGCCGAGACAAGGCATCAGCTACGAAATTTTCCTTTCCTGGCTTATAGAAAACTTTGGCATTATGCTCATCAATAAAAGCTTTCCATCGCTTAATTTTTGCGTTCGTGTTTCTATCTGAGACCGCAAAGGTAAGCGGTTGATGGTCGGTGAAAATGTTTATATCCTTGGTGCCGTACAAAAAATTCTGCAATTTCCCCAACGCCCACACGATTGCCAAAAGTTCTCTTTCATTAGTAGCGTAGTGTGACTCGCTTTGTTTAAGAGTTCGGGAAATCATAGTGATCGGCCTACCTCCTTGGGATAAAACAGCACCAATACCATTTGCAGAAGCGTCAGTGGTAAGGTCAAAAGGCCGTCTAAAATCGGGGTACATAAGAATTACATCCTCCGACGCTAAAATGTTTCTCAATCGCTCGAATGCGTCACGGTGTATTTCATTAAATTCAATTTTGACGTTTTTCGAGACATGCTTGCTAACCGTACCGTTTTCGCCTTTAAGCAAGTCTGTCAATGGTCTTGCGATTGATGCGAAATCTTTGACGAATCTTCTATAATAGCTAGCGAGGCCAAGAAAAGATCTAAGGCTAAAGAGATTTTTTGGTTCGGGGAACTCTTGTATGCACCTAACCTAACCCTAGTTACTATAAAGCCCAAATATTCGACGCTTTCTTTAAAAAATTTTGTCTTCTCGCGTGATACTCGCATGTTAGCGTCACACAGGCATTTTAATACTGTGTCTATGTGCTTAACGTGATCGAGCTCATTCTCAGAGAAAATGATAACGTCATCCACATAGACGTAGCAGATTTTTCCTATCTGGTCCCTTAAAACGTCATCTATTGCTCTCTGAAAGATGCTTCCCGCATTCTTTAAGCCGAAGGGTAGACGACAATACTCATACTTCCCGCCGTTAACTGAAAAGGATGTCTTCTCACGGTCCTGTTCCGCAAGGTAAATTTGATGGTACCCTGACCTTAAGTCTAGGGTGGTGAAAAACTTGGCCTTTCCCAGATTTGCAAGAATCATGGGGATCCTTGGCATTGGGTAGCGATCAGCAATGGTTCGCTCATTTAATTTGCGAAAATCAATTACCAGCCGCTTATTCCTGTTGCCACTGGCATCAGTTCCTTTTTTGTCTACAACCCATACAGGGCTGTTATATGGGGATCTTGATGGCCTAATGATGCCATCTTTCAGCAATTGCTTAATTTCGTTATTCACGAAGTGCGCTACTCCCATAGGGTAAGGGTATAATTTTGAATAAATTGGCTGGCTGTCTTCTGTGCGAATCGTAGCTACTATCGATGTGTTAAAAGGCAGTGCCTCATTGGGGCTCGAAAAAACTTTGATTCTGTTAAGAATTACGCTTCTGAACTTCTTACGCACGGTGTCTGGCACAACTATGTCATCGACATGGGTAAAATTGACATTGTCGCAGCTCTGATACTGTAACTTTTCTGCTACATCCCCACATACTATTAACTCTTGCTTCAAATCCAGCGTTGCCCCCACCTGTTTTAACAGATCGAGGCCTATTATCCCATCAAACGCTGTTAACGAATTTAATAAAAAGAAAGGAGTTTTAACTCCAAAAATATGTATCTGACACTTTTGCCGGATGGCGTTAGAACCGTGTATTGAACTAACGGTAAATGGAGAGTCGACTTGAACTATACCTTTAAGGCCACTTATAGGCTTAATATAGTTTTTCGCCGCTCCAGTGTCAATCAGTATTCTTAATTTCCTCCCAGCCAGTTGCCTCTCGACAAAAGGCAACCGGGAGCATGCACTAAAAATTTAAGTGAGTCACGTTCACTATCCGACTCAAGGTCGTCAACAATAGCTGCAGCTGCCGCTGAAGCCACCTCCCCGTACTTCTGGGTGTCCTGCTCTTGGGCTTGTTGATTGATATTATTCAATCTCTGACGCCTTTGACCAGTCATACGCTCGGAGGAGTCTCGTCTCTTGTAGGTTTGTACAGTATTAGACTGAGGTTTCCCGAAATCAGCGCGCTGCCTAAATTTGGAGGACAAGTCTATGTCCATTGGCTCTGGGCTTTAAACTTGGGTAGCCACAACATTTTTTTCTTGTTCATCGCTGCCTTGCTGCTGTTTCTTGACAAAATGAGGGTTTCTTTCATAGCCATGAACCCGTTCGTCCCTGAAGTTTTTGCCATGCCTAGCCTGTGAACGACTTTTTTCAATCCCTTGAGCCTTTTCCTCTATAGCTTTGGCGTACGAAGCCGAAAATACGCTACGCTCAATACTGGCTTCTGGTTCTCTAGCCAATGCCAAAGCGGTTGGCAAGTCTTTTGGCTGAGCTGGAAATACTACCGATTTTAAAGACTTTTTTAATCCTGATATAAACGCGTGCAGCGCATTGACTCTGACCTCTTGGTTGAGCAATGCTGCTGCCTGAGGCTCGTGGGACATAACGATCTTATCCTTTCCACCTCATCATAGTACTGCATTAGGCTCGAATCGCCTTGCCTTACCATGTCTAATCCCTGCCGCAGAAGACGCAAGGAAGTCTTATCTGCATACGTGCAGTCCAATCTGGCTATAATAGCATCGAAATTGAGCACAGTGTTGTGTGACACCAACAATGCTCTTGCCGGACCCTTAATTTTATTCCTAATAATCGTGACTGCCTGATAATGTGCACAGCTACCACTAAAAGGTGCGAAGAGTTCGTATGCGTCTGTGGCTGATTGCCTCCACGCCACATACTCATCTTGCACTCCACTAAAGTCTGGGATAGATTTGATAATGTCAAGCGGGATGTCGCACCTCACCGCTGGGTCTACTGAAATCCGTTGGTACGTTTTAACATGTGGCTCCTCCACACGTAATTCATTCAATTGCCTTTGCATTTCATTTAAACGCGCCTGAAAGATTGCCTCTTGATTGGCTAAGGCATTGGCCAAAAGCGCTTTCACCTCGTTAGCGTTCATGTTGGCTTTTTTTTCCAAATATTTATTAACTTCCAATTCAACACTATCGTCACTTTCGTACTCACTCCTAACCTCTCTATACGAATCAACCCAGCTCATGAAAATCACTGTTTCTTTAACACAAAAAAAAGAACGAAGCAAATTAAAGGAAAGGGGAAAGAGCGGCGAATTGCAAGAGCTTTTCGAACTGCCTCGAAGACACTAAACTGTACGTTTCCACGCTGCTGCTTTAAAAAAAAAATGTGATCCACGCATGCGTACGACGATTTGTGCTTTTATGTGACCTTTATTGAAAATTTGAGCGATTAAAAGTTTTGTTTCAGAACAAATCACTTACAATTTCTTCTCTAGGTGTGGGTAATAAGTGTTGGGCGCCAGTAAAGCTTATACATATAAGGTGCTGCCAGGGGACCTTTTCGTCACGGCTGCTGTCCGACTCCAGTCAGGGTATGGACCAACTTGCCAGCTCCTGCAAGGGAGTTGCCGGGGTATCCACTGTCGAAGCCGCTCCAGTTGTGGAGCAAGGAAATGAAGATTAGGTTGGGTATCTGGGTACCAGTTACTAGCCTTGTGGCTTAGCAACAATAAATAAGAATATCAGCTATAGCTGGTTTAGAAGTTTATTTCAAGCTTCTGCTTGCTTTACGTGCCAAGTACAACTGAAACTAGGTTACAAAAATAAGTATACTTAAACTATGCTATGAAGGGAGATTATGCTAAGAGAGAGAGAGAGAGATAAAGAAATGAGCATAAGCTTCCAAGTGTAGTCGGCCAGCCGACTTAGCATACGTGATAATGCTGCTCTCGCATTGGGAGCGAGCGACAGTATATCACAGCAATTCACCTGCTAGCTCAGCGCGAGGGTAACTTGTTTACTTATATACATAAAGTTATGAACTTATTTTAATAAGTGAGGGTATGTGTGGGTATGTGGTATGTTTGTTTCAATTAATTTAAATATTTTTTTCCAGCGGTCGGTATCAGTTAATATTTTCATATGTTGAAAGCGACTTTAAACTGTCGTTACGCAAGCGTTGGAGTAAAATTACATAATTTCTGACGGCCAGCGACGATCCATTGGCACACGAGCAAGCGTAACGGGGATGGCCGAAACACAACTCGATCATATACGATCAAGCGACAGCTGAGCTTGTTGGGCAGTGTAGACTGATGACTGACTGACTTTCACATTCATTGCCTTTTAGCTGGCACGTTTAATATTAATTCTTGTTATGATGGAGAGCTAAGAAGCTACCAAGAACCACACCCAAATCCGGCGAGATCATGCGGGACAAACAGGTGCCTGACCATCGGACGCTTTCACCTCGGCCCAAGTCCTTTCAGAACTAGGGCACTGAGGTCCACGTAACAGAATTGGCGCCCAACGCAGAATTCTTTGCATCCCTTATAAACAAGGACATGTTTAACATGAAAAGATTTTTGTTGTACGTATTAAAGGTCACGGTTTTAATATCGGGGTACCGGATATAGGGCCTATCCTTATTTAATAATTGCCAGAAATAAACATCAGTATTTTGAGCAATGAACCAAAAAAATATAAAATCCACAATTTCTGCGACAGTCAGAATTGAGAGGCCAATCAATCAGAACTTTGTCTTGTGCTTGATCTTCTTGCGAGGCTCGGTTAATATGGAATCCACAACTAATTAGGCGTGTTGACGCATATATTTTGGTCCATTTCGTTTATCGGTCATAGGAAAAAAGCAGCAGCAGGTGTAGCGGCCCGAACCTATATTAAACAATATATAGATTCTTCTTTATAATATCAACGTTCATCGGTTTGGAGAGATTCTTTAAAAACGGGACCAGGAGGAGATGCCCGGAGCTGGTAACTCACGATGATTCAAGTTGCATCCAGACATCGAGTTCTGTTTTACTATAGGTTAGGTGAGCCGAACTTTTGCAGAATTAACAATAACACCTCTAATAGGGACATTTATTTTTATATGTGGAAGCGTATATATTGGACGGATTCTTGACCGAAGAGATACTTATCGTAACTTAGCGCACCCGAATTATTAATTTAATATCGTTGTTGTATTATTGTACAGTACTATTATCATACGCAAGAAGTCCTGTCGAGATCTGAAAATAAATGGTCGGGGCCAGAAAAATGGTTTTTATTTATCCCATAACGGGCCGCACTACAACAGCAACCACCATTGGACAGGCTGCTATAGCGTATGATTTCCACAGCTCCAATAGCTCCCCCTTTTATAGACGTTTACCAAGACATTATTCAGTTCTGCTTCACATTATAATTTATTGAAAAGATTTCTCATTTAAAAACGTGCACATTTAATTGACAAACAAAAATGTAAATTTAGGTGCCAAATTAATTAAATTGAGAAATATTCTAAGCGGTGTATATAATATTTGTATTAACGTGCAATAAAACTGTTAGGAATGAACATAAATTTAAGAATAATATTTGGAGTTAAAAAAATAATAATATGGATGCTACATGACTTTAAATATAATGGTTTATATATATATATATATATATACATATAAATGTTTAAATTCCACATAGATCTAGATATACACGAATATATATATATATATATTTTATACAAGAGCGCTTGACAGTAAATCGAACGCAACTCACTTACCCCTTTTTAATTCCATCGACGACAGCTTTCATTGTGGTATTCTTGGTTTGGAAAATTAATTATACACATATGCATAAATATATATATATCAGTGCAAATTCACTTAACATTATTAATAAATTGTTGAATTAATAAATAATAAATTGTTGAATTAATTTATATAAAAAAAATTATGTTTATTGAAATTTCTTGGAATTGAGCAATGTTGGCATTTTTTACAAACAGAAAAAAATAAGTTTTTTGCCTTTTTGCGATACGAATTGCGAGGAAAAGTAGAGTGAAAACGGCACTTGCGATGCTTGACGGTGGCGCTTCCAATTACATATAAAAACTTTGGGCATTTGCTTATATTTAATTGTTCATTTATTATTGTTGGGTGTTGTTGATTGTTCAGACGAGTCTTATATTGCCGAAATTTAAATAATTAGTAATAGTTAGTAATAGTTAGTAATGCACGGGTTGATATGTTAGTGATGGCTCCTTTCTGGCCAATTGGTAGTGACAGCTACGATTTTCTCCAGTTCGTGTCCGTGGTCCTGGCGAATCTGCACAGATCGCTTATACATCCGGAGGAAATTCAGAATCAATATAAGAATCAAGAGTCCTGTAATAAAACACAAAACATTGTAGACTTTAGTTATGTCCTCCTTGTGGACTAAAATTTCGACGTTGTTTACCACGCTTGCCGTATTGTTGGATGCCTTCGAGGTTGTAGATCCCCTGATATATAAATAGTGGGTTTCTATCGGGTTCCAAATAAGATCACTCGGATAGGTCCTCCGCTGGAGGATTCTGGATTCTGCTAAGTTTCGTATTAATTCCTGCTTACACCCATTGCCTGCTGTATGTTCTTGTAAATTGCTTATTCTGACCGATTCGTTGCTGGTTACTGTATTGGCCAATTTCGGTGTTTCGCCACCTGCACTTCACAGTGTCTCCCGCCCCCGTAACACGCTCGAGGGTCTTCGATGCTGATTCAGCATGGAATGCACTCGCAAAAAAATCAACGAGGAGCGATTGTGAATCTGTTGTTATCGCCCCAACGTGTTGCCTCGACCGATGCCCTGGGATTTAGTAGTCTCACGCTCTATTGTCTGAGATATTGTTTATTGTTTATTTATCCCATAACGGGCCGCACTACAACAGCAACCACCATTGGACAGGCTGCTATAGCGTATGATTTCCACAGCTCCAATAGCTCTCCCTTTTATAGACGTTTACCAAGACATTATTCAGTTCTGCTTCACATTATAATTTATTGAAAAGATTTCTCATTTAAAAACGTGCACATTTAATTGACAAACAAAAATGTAAATTTAGGTGCCAAATTAATTAAATTGAGAAATATTCTAAGCGGTGTATATAATATTTGTATTAACGTGCAATAAAACTGTTAGGAATGAACATAAATTTAAGAATAATATTTGGAGTTAAAAAAATAATAATATGGATGCTACATGACTTTAAATATAAAGGTTTATATATATATATATATATATACATATAAATGTTTAAATTCCACATAGATCTAGATATACACGAATATATATATATATATTTTATACAAGAGCGCTTGACAGTAAATCGAACGCAACTCACTTACCCCTTTTTAATTCCATCGACGACAGCTTTCATTGTGGTATTCTTGGTTTGGAAAATTAATTATACACATATGCATAAATATATATATATCAGTGCAAATTCACTTAACATTATTAATAAATTGTTGAATTAATAAATAATAAATTGTTGAATTAATTTATATAAAAAAAATTATGTTTATTGAAATTTCTTGGAATTGAGCAATGTTGGCATTTTTTACAAACAGAAAAAAATAAGTTTTTTGCCTTTTTGCGATACGAATTGCGAGGAAAAGTAGAGTGAAAACGGCACTTGCGATGCTTGACGGTGGCGCTTCCAATTACATATAAAAACTTTGGGCATTTGCTTATATTTAATTGTTCATTTATTATTGTTGGGTGTTGTTGATTGTTCAGACGAGTCTTATATTGCCGAAATTTAAATAATTAGTAATAGTTAGTAATAGTTAGTAATGCACGGGTTGATATGTTAGTGATGGCTCCTTTCTGGCCAATTGGTAGTGACAGCTACGATTTTCTCCAGTTCGTGTCCGTGGTCCTGGCGAATCTGCACAGATCGCTTATACATCCGGAGGAAATTCAGAATCAATATAAGAATCAAGAGTCCTGTAATAAAACACAAAACATTGTAGACTTTAGTTATGTCCTCCTTGTGGACTAAAATTTCGACGTTGTTTACCACGCTTGCCGTATTGTTGGATGCCTTCGAGGTTGTAGATCCCCTGATATATAAATAGTGGGTTTCTATCGGGTTCCAAATAAGATCACTCGGATAGGTCCTCCGCTGGAGGATTCTGGATTCTGCTAAGTTTCGTATTAATTCCTGCTTACACCCATTGCCTGCTGTATGTTCTTGTAAATTGCTTATTCTGACCGATTCGTTGCTGGTTACTGTATTGGCCAATTTCGGTGTTTCGCCACCTGCACTTCACAGTGTCTCCCGCCCCCGTAACACGCTCGAGGGTCTTCGATGCTGATTCAGCATGGAATGCACTCGCAAAAAAATCAACGAGGAGCGATTGTGAATCTGTTGTTATCGCCCCAACGTGTGGCCTCGACCGATGCCCTGGGATTTAGTAGTCTCACGCTCTATTGTCTGAGATATTGTTATCATTAATTTGCCCTCAGAATAAAGGAAAAGGTCAGATGAAAACGTATAAATTATATATATATATATATATTTTTTTTATTTATTTGAATAGATATTAAAAATTGTCCTTTTTTTATTGTGGTAAACGAAGTCTTGCCGGGCGGAATATGTGGAGGCCTCATATTCTTATTCCGATTCATTTATGATCTCGTTAACGTGCCGCGGGCGCGACCTTTGTCCTTCAACCATTTTTCGACACGTATTCCTTTTCTCTTCATCTTCTGTATAATGACGGTAGTGTGGAGGCCTTATATTCTTATTCCGATTCATTTATGATCTCGTTAACGTGCCGCGGGCGCGACCTTTGTCCTTCAACCATTTTTCGACACGTATTCCTTTTCTCTTAAGCTTGGCTTGTGTAGATATGCTTGACGTCAACAAAAAGGTCAAATTTGAGAATTTAGGTTATCCTGTGAGGAGTTGAATAACTCCCCACAAGTTAAGAAGCAAGCAGGGTAAGCGCACGCAAGCAGTGGTCTACCAGTTACAAGTTACGCGGCGAATTCGCCCGTAGTACCGGTAGTGCGGCGAGAGAGAGTGGTGCACTGAGCACCAGACAAGAACAAGGAGAGTCCGAGAGGGACAGCAATACAAGAGAGCGGCGAAGGGCCATGGGCAAAAGGAAGTAATGGGACGGCACCGGACTTTGGACCCTGACATTGGTGCCGTGCGCAGAGGGCGAAAGGTCGAACGGTAAAACCGTGGACTTTGGACCAGGAGGCAAGGGGACGCCGATAATTAGCGGTAAATGGAGGCCTAATTAAACCGGCCGAGCGCAGGAAGCTGGATCAGTCGATTTCTATCAAGTCAACAAGCAACAGTCATCAAGTGAACAAGTAACCAGTGAAACATCGTGAAGGAGCAAGTAAAGCCGTGCGGAGTCATCAAAGAAACAAGATCGCAACGTCGAGACGTTCGGGACTTAGAGCTAAGGTCTCCGAATTGAGACACAGGTAGCTGAGGTCCTTACGGCATCACACGGCTAAGTCCAGGCGCTTTGTCACAACTTCTGTCGCGATTTGAGCTTGGCATACCACCCGGCGTGTCCGGCAGAGTTGAACAAATAGAGTCCTTCGACAAAGAACCGTGGGCTCAGAAGGAAAGTTGTCTAGAACTAGCTGCCTGCCTACAAGGACTGCATTGGCGAACTCCGGCGTATGCCTGATCGTCTTGCAGGAGCTGTACAAGGTCCTGGTGCGACTGGCCCGAAAGGACGCGTGTTTGTTCAGCTGGTGTCTCGAAAGGCGTATGCGTTGAGAGCACAAAGGTCCACCGCTAGAGTCCCAGAACGGCAGCTTACCGAGTCGCCAACAAGGAGCAGAGCTGGTCGAGATACCTGGAGGCAGAACAAGGACAGCGAGGACCCCAGGACGACGAACAACGAGCGTCGAGCGAGCAGCCTATACTTCGAATTCTTAAGCCTGCGGCAGAGAGGGTAGGGAAGCGTTCGTCTAGAACCTGGCGTTTGACCCAGGGACTGCGTTGGCGGCTTCCGGCGTACGCCTGAACCGTCAAGTAGGAACTGAGCCGACGTCCGGTGCGACCGGCCGGGACAGAGCAAGGGACAGGGGGCTGCGGCTGCGAAAGGCGTACGCCTTGAGAGCACAGTGCCTGTTCACCCTAGTCTGGGAACGGTGACGCATCCCTAGTCCCTGTAAACCCGCCGAGCCAAGGGTGGTAGAAGACATCGCAAGCGGAACCGGCGAGGAAGACACCACTTCGCAGCCGGCACGATTGCCATCCGGCAAGGTGGGGGTTAGGAGTGTAGAGTGCTGCCAGAGGTCGGGAAATGGCCCGCGATCCCAGCCGCAGAGAGGCGAGCAGGGGTCGCAAGGTGTTTTCTCTCCAAACTAACTGGCGAATAAATCGCAGAAGAGCAGCAGTTAACCACAATCGACACCGGGGCAACAGCGAGCTTTATAAGCGAGGAGCTGGCGGAAATACTGGCTGCTAATGGAAAGATTACAAGGACGAGAAGGCAAGTTAGGTTGGCAGATGGCAGGTGCAGCGGGATAAACACGCAGCTCGAGGTGGGAATCGAATTCGGCAATAAGCGATTGCCCATGAGCCTGCTGATCCTACCAGGAGTAGTAGACTCGCTGGTGCTAGGATGGAATTTCCTCACGGGAGTCGGCGCCGAAATAAGGTGTGCTGGTGTACGGTGGTGATCCCAGGAAGAAGAAGGCACAACGGGTGGTTAGAGGAAAAATTGTCCGTGGCGGTGGTGCAAACCAACTCTGAGGAATACGACGTTGAAAAATTCCTAGAGCAGGAGCTCGCGGAATTTCGAACAATGAGTGGAACGTCCAACATAGCCGAGCACCGAATCACCATGAAGGACGACAAACCAATCAATCAGAGATACTATCCGAAAAATCCAAAGGTTCAAGGGGAAATCAATGCGAAAGTCGACGAGTTGCTGGAAAAGGGATGCATAGAACACTCGAGAAGCCCGTACAGCTCCCCGATAGTCATGGTGAAGAAAAAGACAGGTCAGTGGAGGCATTGTGTCGACTTTAGACAGATCAATGCCAAATCCATCAAAGATGCTTATCCGATGCCAAGGATAAATTACATATTGGACCAGTTGAGGGAGGCGAGATACATAAGCAGTCTGGATTTGAAAGATGGATACTGGCAAATTCCTCTGGAAGAAAATAGCAGGCCATTCACGGCGTTCACAGTGCCAGGAAAGGGGCTTTTCCAGTGGAAAGTAATGCCATTTGGTTTACACTCCGCCTCGGCGACTTTCCAAAGAGCACTGGACCAGGTTATTGGACCGGAGATGTCACCACACGCGTTTGCATACCAAGACGACATCATCGTGATCGGACGGACACTGGAAGAACACAATAGGAACCTGAGAGAAGTTTTCCGACGCCTTAAACAGGCTAACCTGAGGATAAATCCCGAAAAATGTCATTTCTTCAAAAGCGAACTGCTTTACCTGGGACACCGCGTTACGGACCAAGGAATCGGCACCGATCCCGAAAAAGTAGCAGCCATAGCCGAGCTGGAACCACCAACAACCATCCGGGAATTGCGCCAATACTTGGGCGTAGCATCGTGGTACAGGCGATTCGTGCCCGACTTTGCGCGAATAGTAAAACCACTAAATGATCTATTGCGGAAAGGCACGAAATGGACATGGACTTCAGAGCACCAGCAAGCATTCGAGGAGGTGAAGGCTGGCATGCCCAGATTTCGATAAACCATTCGTTCTGCAGACGGACGCAAGCGATTATGGTATAGGGGCAGTCCTGACGCAGGAAACTGAAAGCGGCGAAAAGGTCATTTCATATTCAAGCCGGACCCTGAATGGCGCGGAAAAGAACTATTCAACCAGCGAAAAGGAATGCCTGGCAATCGTGTGGGCAATCCGGAAGCTCAAACCATACTTGGAAGGATACCACTTCAAGGTGGTGACGGACCATATGGCGCTTAAATGGTTGAACAGCATCGAAAGTCCCTCAGGAAGAATAGCGAGGTTGGCCCTGGAGCTGCAGCAGTATGATTTTGAAATATCATACAGGAAGGGGCAGCTTAACGTGGTCGCTGATGCACTGTCAAGACAGCCTCTACCAGAAGCCTTTAGGCTAGCTAAAGAAACTCCGGAGGACACGCAGGGAATATGCAGCTGGATCAAGGATATGTGTGAGAAGATTAACAAACAGCCACAGAAGTTTCCGGACTACATCATGGAGGGAGGCGCATTATACAGGCATATCCCGCACAGAGCAGGCAGCGAAGACGTGGCAGCATGGAAGCTCTGTGTCCCACGGGGGCTGAGGGAAACAGTCCTGAAGGAGAATCACGACTCACCAGCTGCGGGACACGTGGGAAGTCGGAAAACGATCGCAAGGCTGGCGGCTCGATATTACTGGCCAGGAATGCATAGGGACGCCCGAGCACACGTACGGAAATGCGAGACATGCCTCAGGTACAAGCCCAACCAGATGCAGGCAGCCGGGAAAATGCTGACGCAAATACCCGAAGAACCATGGGCAACGGTATGTGCAGACTTTGTCGGACCATTGCCCAGGTCGAAGCATGGCAACCAGATGCTGCTAGTGCTGATAGATAGGTTTTCAAAGTGGACAGAGTTGGTGCCACTGCGAGCAGCAACGGCAGAAACACTTCAAAAGGCGTTCCGAGAAAGAGTCATCGCTAGGTTCGGAGTCCCGAAGGTGGTAATAACGGACAATGGAGTTCAGTTTGCCAGCCGCGCATTCAAAAAATTCCTCAGCGAAATGGGCATTAAGCAACAATTCACAGCACCATATACACCGCAGGAGAATCCGACGGAAAGAGCAAACCGGACAGTTAAAACCATGATAGCGCAGTTTGCGGGACAGAACCCGGGACGAGAAGTGGCCGGAGATTATGCTAGCGGTAAATTCAAGTACGTCGGAGTCCACAGGGTACTCCCCGTGTTTCCTCACGCAGGCTCGAGAGCCTCGACTGCCCAGCGCCCTGTACGACAGGGAAACCATAGGCACAGGAAAACAGACGGAAACACCTGAAGATAAGGCCAATAAGACGAAGGAGATCTTCGAAATTGTGCGCCGGAACATGGAGAAGGCTGCTCAGGGCCAAGCCAGGCATTACAATCTACGAAGAAGGCAATGGAATCCAACAATAGGGGACACAGTCTGGGCGAAGGAGCACCATTTGTCAAAGGCAGCCGTACACGGTAATAGATTTCGCCTCACCAGTGCATTTGTAAAACCCGACAGAAGGATACACAAAAAGAACGAACCGTCCACGTCAGTGATCTTAAGCAACAAACACAAGAACTCGGTACAGACAAGCAAGGACAACACGAGCATGCAACGACAAAAAGTGCGGACTATAGCGTCGGGCATAAGCCAGAGTCTATATAGACGGCAGGGTAGCACAAGCATGCAACGACAAAAAGCACAGCCTATAGCGTCAGGCATAAGCCAGAGTCTATATAGACCGCAGGAACACACGAGCATTCAACGACAAAAATTGCGGACTATATCGTCGGGCACAAGTACCAGAGTCTATATAGAACGCAGGAAACAGAGAGGCACAGTGACCCAGACAACGAGGCAAACAGATTCTGCGTCGGGCATGAAGCCAGAGTCATCCGTTAATACGCCGCGAAGAATAAGGTGATGCACAGGACAAGAAACCGAAAAGACCGCAGGCCAACAACAATCCGTAGCGTCGGCAGACTCTGTACGAATCGAGGAAGACCACGACCAGATCTTTGTTTCCCGAGGAAAGAAGGGAGACGGTACAGCTCGAGAGCTTTACCGTAGCATGCCAAGCCGGAAAAACACGAAAATAACGCGCACACACACAAGCGGCCACGATTAAAAAAAAAAAAAAAAAAAAGGAAAATACACACACATGAAAGGCACTACGGATGATCCGGCAATCTGAAATGAGAGATATACATGAAAACCGGAGTCGCAGGGAAACAAACCACTTGACAACTAAATGCAGAACGACGCAAGAAAGCGATGAGCCGAGCAGGGTCATTGACCCCGACCCCAAGGGCAGGAAAGGTCAACTCTGCAATCCTGGGCCCAGCTTTGGGGGGAAAAGAAAATAAGTAAACATGAAATAGATAGGAAATTGCGCTTACCAAAGCATTGTGCGAAGTCACTACAAACAAGGGATGGGGGCACTTCGATTCATGGCGGCCGATTGGCAATAGACGATAGTGTCGATCGGTGGGCACAAAATACTGGAAATATCGGCACAAGGAGTCACACCGTGGAACATCGATACATTAAGTGGCAACGCCACGTTGGGTCACGGATCGATAACAACTGGAGACCGATCGATTTGGCGGAGAGTGACCATACAACAGAGAGTCACACGAGAGAATATCGATAACACCGATAACGACTGGAGACCGATCGGCACGACGTAGAGTGACCATCCGACGGAGAAGGCAAATCACGGAGATCGAGAAATCATCGGGGGAAACGTCTGGGCGGGAATTCAAAAGTCTACGGGGAAAACGTCTGGGACGAGAGATTCAAAATCTGGAAGGAGGATCGGCGCTGTGGAACTCAAGAAGGAGCTGTGAGCGTCATGGGAACCGTCTGGAGGAGCAAGTCGACTAGAAGACTACAGGCAAGTACGAGGAGAAGACACGTCGAGGGAAGGATGTCAGAATGTGGAGTATACCAAGGCAGAAGGAACAGCGAGTCTCTTTTTCATTCCCGAAGTAAGGGGAGAATGTGAGGAGTTGAATAACTCCCCACAAGTTAAGAAGCAAGCAGGGTAAGCGCACGCAAGCAGTGGCCTACCAGTTACAAGTTACGCGGCGAATTCGCCCGTAGTAACGGTAGTGCGGCGAGAGAGTATGGTGCACTGAGCACCAGACAAGAACAAGGAGAGTCCGAGAGGGACAGCAATACAAGAGAGCGGCGAAGGGCCGTGGGCAAAAGGAAGTAACGGGACGGCACCGGACTTTGGACCCTGATATTGGTGCCGTGCGCAGAGGGCGAAAGGTGGAACGGTAAAACCGTGGACTTTGGACCAGGAGGCAAGGAGACGCCGATAATTAGCGGTAAATGGAGGCCTATATAAACCGGCCGAGCGCAGGAAGCTGGATCAGTCGATTTCTATCAAGTCAACAAGCAACAGTCATCAAGTGAACAAGTAACCAGTGAAACATCGTGAAGGAGCAAGTAAAGCCGTGCGGAGTCATCAAGGAAACAAGATCGCTACGTCGAGACTTTCGGGACTTAGAGCTAAAGTTTCCGAATGGAGAAACAGGTAGCTGAGGTCTTTACAGCATCACACGGCTAAGTCCAGGCGCTTTCTCACAACTTCTGTCGCGATTTGAAATTGGCATCCCACCCGGCGTTGCGACAGAGTTGCTTAAATAGAGTCCTTCGACAAAGAACCGTGGGCTCAGAAGGAAAGTTGTCTAGAACTAGCTGCCTGCCTACAAGGACTGCATTGGCGAACTCCGGCGTATGCCTGATCGTCTTGCAGGAGCTGTACAAGGTCCTGGTGCGACTGGCCCGGAAGGACGCGTGTTTGTTCAGCTGGTGTCTCGAAAGGCGTATGCGTTGAGAGCACAAAGGTCCACCGCTAGAGTCCCAGAACGGCAGCTTACCGAGTCGCCAACAAGGAGCAGAGCTGGTCGAGATACCTGGAGGCAGAACAAGGACAGCGAGGACCCCAGGACGACGAACAACGAGCGTCGAGCGAGCAGACTATACGTCGAATTCTTAAGCCTGCGGCAGAGAGGGTAGGGTGGAAGCGTTCGTCTAGAACCTGGCGTTTGACCCAGGGACTGCGTTGGCGGCTTCCGGCGTACGCCTGAACCGTCAAGTAGGAACTGAGCCGACGTCCGGTGCGACCGGCCGGGACAGAGCAAGGGACAGGAGGCTGCGGCTGCGAAAGGCGTACGCCTTGAGAGCACAGTGCCTGTTCACCCTAGTCTGGGAACGGTGACGCATCCCTAGTCCCTGTAAACCCGCCGAGTGGTGGTAGAAGACATCGCAAGCGAAACCGGCGAGGAAGACACCACTTCGCAGCCGGCACGATCCATCGAGGCGTTCAACGCGGGAAGGAGACGACGGCAGGACGTAATTCTACATAACCATTACACCACCCCGGCCGAGGGTCAAGTCGGCGAATAAAAGATCACTGCATACTCCCAATCTTTCTGTGTGTTTTCACTGGTCAAAAGGGCGGTCACGTATATATAAATTTGGTGGGACGAACACTTACATCTTCTGAGCTAGCTACACGACATTGGTAGCGAGCAGATAATAAAGAAAATCAGTTCGTTACAATCCTTCAATATCTCCACAAGGTTGGATTCTGGAATCTTATTTCTTAGTTTAAACTGCAAATTGTGCATTGCAGAAATATAATCTTCCAAACTCTCGTCATATCCCTGTCGTCGTTCCATTAGTTCTTTTATGGTGACATAGTCGTTCTCAGATGTCGAAAAGGCTCTGGCCATTGCTCGGGTTAAAGAGTGGTGCCCAAAATAATGGTCGTCTGCTTTGTCTTCGAGCATTTGCCAATACCACTTGCTGGCGGATACAGTGAGTAGACAGTGAAATTCTCGGAATACCTGTTCATCGGTATACCTAAACAGTGCTTTCATGCGATCTACTCGGAAGAGAAAACTTTCTATTAACATCCCTCGGCTGGTCCCATCAAATTTAAGATTCCACTTGTGCTCAGGGCATGATATTTCCCATGCGCTCTTGGTGTTCCGTCTGCCCGAGTTATTAGTTTCAGATTATGCTGGTCTAGAGAATTAAGTCCTGGCGGTGGTGCTGCCCCCGGAACTCCGGTTTCGGTATCAAGTTGACTCTCATTGCGGCTGGAAAGCGGAGTAGTGCTGTTTTGTGCAGGCGTATATCCGGTTGTCTGTGAATTACATGATTGTGATTGTTTTTCTTTGTAAATTGGTTATTTGGGTATTTAATTCCTTAGCTCGATGCCTTGCATGATCAGCGCAGACATCATTCGCTCCAGCCTGCTTTCTGACTCCGAACGCCGCGAGAGTGCCCCTATATTAGGTAACACGCTGGACCTTCCTTGTGGCGGTTTTAAGCAGTAGTTTTCACCCCCTACAGTTCCTGACGACTCCTCCATGGTGGAGCTGTGGTAATCTGCCAGGCTTCCTAAATTATCAAGCTTGCTGCCAAAGCTGACCGAATGTTGTCTTTCTTGTGCCTGTTGATCGCTAGCTGTCACGGATTGCCTTGCTCTCCAGGCCTATCTTGCGGCGAAATTTGAAGCCTTAGCAGTCCTGGTTGGCGGTATTGTTTAAGTTACCTTCATTTTCTCCCTGCCATTTACTGACCTATCTTCTTATTCAAGGTTTTGAATAATTAAATTTAATTAAATACCAATCAACCTTGATAGTGGCACACGCCTGCCACACTTTTTTGTTAAATCAGAAAAATATAAAAATTAAAAATAACTGAGGACACTTGAGCCAAGACGCGACTCAAATAAGCTGGACAAATATTTGTGTGTGTTCGTTCACTTTTTATGCTGCTTGATTCCTTTTGCATACAACAGCAGTTTTATTAGACAATTATATTATGAAAAAAACAATACAGAAATTTTAAATCGAGTGAGCTGGCATTGGAAGTTATTTATGGGTCAAGAAACCGTTCGAAATTAAGCCCCCAAGAAGTTATAAAAAAAGGTCCCTAAACAAGTGAATTCTATGATGGAATTCAACTGGTCTCCACCGAAGACACCAGTTCAATTCATGTCCTTCTGACCTCTTCCCAGGACTACAGTCTCCACCGGAGTGCTGATTCCCCGTAGAAGGAACTGTCTGAACCCCCTCCCTCCCAGTCGTCGGAAAGAGGCAGACTTGCTCACAGACAGACGAAAGAAATTGCTTCTCTGTTTCCTCTCTATCTGGACTCGAACCTGTAGCGTGTAACGTTCGACTAAAGTACAAAGTACTTTAAATGTTTTCAAGGATCTGTATTGGCTGGGCACGCTAAATATTCCGGCTCTAGCTTGTCGGCTTGGGGGTTGGAGGTCTTGCTCGTACAGATCTTGACACTGTCTACGTATTACTATTAATAAAATCAGAATTGAGCGTGCATGCGACAATATCAAAAGCTAGATACTTAACCGGAAGAAAAGATGCATAAATTTAGAAAAGAAGAGTTTTGAGAAATTAATGAAAGGGGACAGTGTAAAAGAAAGAGAGAGAAATTTGTTGTTTGCGACGCCGTAGATGTAATTTGGCTCGCATATTGCCCACCCTACCTATGACCACCTGCCGCTAGAGCATAACTCTGGTGATCCCTTTTATACCCTACGACCGCAGAGACATCAACTGAGTTCAGTTAGTTAGTTTTCTTTAAGCTTTCATTTTTATGTTTAATTCAATTGCAAGTAACATATTTAATCTTTTTTAGATAATTTACGGAAGATGTGTAAATACTGGTCTTCACAAATGTATATAATTATTAATGTAAAGTGCATATGTATAGTAAAAATAGTTAAAAATAAGTATAGGGTATATTAAACAAAATGATTTTTAAAAATAAATAAATAGTTATATGTTCAAGGAAATTCAATAATTTGTTCTTTCAAGATTATTAATACTCATTCTTAATTCATCATTCATCAGTGGTTCGCTAGTTAATTACTTTTAATTTTATTTAAAATTAATTATTTTTTTCAAAGGAAAAAAATTCTTAGTGTAAATTCATTTTTTTTCAATTCTTTTTTTTTATAGTTAATTTTAGAAGTAAGGGCTTTCTTAAATTTTCGGCAGTGATATATATATATATATAATTAAATGTTTGTAACTCCGATTAAATAAAAAAATATAATTTTATTTTATTCAACTGATGGTTTACAGAGTTTAAACTTATTAGTGAAGAACACCGACCTATTACTTTGAGGTCTCAAACTGAACTTAACTTGCTGATCTGATTCTGTTGATGATCAAGCCTCGGTCTCGAGCTTTTCGGGATTTGAGTGAGTTGTGAAATTGTTCTGAGGAACTTTCAGTTTCTTTTGAGTGAAACTTTAATTACTCTTGGATTCAAGTGTCTTGACTCTTGGATACAAGTGCGCTCTTAGATTTTACGACTTTGAAATGTCTTTGGATTGAAATAGGAGTTTATGTGTCTGCGAGCCGAACTTTGATTATCTTTGAACGTGTGAACGTGACAATTGGGGTGAGTTGTTTAGTCTACAGTTTTGGGTGATAACATATTTGGGGATTTTCCGTTGGCCTTCGATTTTGGGATCTTGTTACAAGGGTGAATAATTCTAGGGTAGTATAGGGTATATCGTAGATACGTAAAGTAATGGGTATATTCAGGGTGTTATGGGACTGTGTATGTGTTGCTTAAATATGTGCAGAGTCTCATAGGAATATGGGCATGTCACTCCCCCAACCTTTGAATTTGGCCTGTCCTCAGGGCGATAACGTAGGGTATAACATAATATTTTCTGCTACAATATTTTCCTCAGTAGTTTTTACATTCTTATTTGCTATGATTGGTTGTTCTTAACGTTTAGAATATTTTACAATAAGTTTCTTAGGAATATTTTTAAATTTGTAAATTAAATATAATGTCAAACTTATTATAGTGATTACAAATGTGGTTAGACATATTATCTGAAATGTATTGTAATATTTTATATGTGATTCGACTATTTCTTTAGTATGGATATATGACAATGACATAAATTGATTGTGTATAATCTGCTATATTGTTGGATATTATGAACTCATCTAACTGTATAGTACAATTTTTTATTTTAACAATATTATTACCAACGATCAAAACTTCTGTGCTTATACAGTTTTGATTTATAGTTGATTTTTGTATATTCCATGTTAACAAAATATTTGGTTCAGTGTAATTTATTTGGAAATTTTTATGGGTCTTTACATATTTGCATTTTGCTGGTTCTTGTTTTAGAATTCCAATTATGCATTTGTCGAAAATAATTTGACCTGTGTTTTCATTGAATACTTTATCTTCGTATATGTAATATTTATCAAATGTGTTTTCTGTTAGGATATTGTCAAATTCATCTGGATATGGAATTATTTCATATACAGGAGTTTTCGTTATTTCATTAGGAATTTGGGAAATTATCAGGATTTCGTTCGTGTCTGTTTTGAGCCAAGTTGATGTTTTTACTTTTAACAACTTTTCTGAATTAACCTGTTTTAAATAATCGTGTTTTAATAATTTTGGGTTAAATATACCTAACCTAGTTAGTTGCATTCCTAATTCTATGTCTTCTATGTATTCTGTGAATTGCTGGAGATTAAAAATCAGAACTGCAGCTTGTTCTTGTTTATTTTTAGATTCTTCAAATTTGTTTATTAGGTCAAGTCCGTTATTAACAACGTCAATAATCATATTCAAATCATGATTTTGGATGGAATTATCTGCTAGATTATTAATTTTCATTTCGAGTTCGTCCTTATCTTCTTCATCTAGTGTGCCAAACAAATATTTATAAACTGAACCTACCACGTTTAAAAGCCCGCGTTTACTTCTTCTGACTATTCTTAACCCATTCATTTCACTTTTTAATTTTTCAACTAAATATTGTATTTGGACAATGTGTTGGAATTCTTTGGCTTCGTCCAGTAGGTTGTCAAATGCTATTTCGGTCTTTGTTAAATTTATACTTAAATGGTGGTATTCAAAATTCGTTGGGATTTCCATTGATCCAGTTTTAAATATCAGATATCCGTTTTTTTGCGTTTATTGGACTTATTTCGATACTTTGTGCCTTGGTTGTACTTATAAGCGAGATTAATTTCAGGGATAATATAGGGATGACTTGGTTATGTTTCATCTTCCTCGGCTTGTCTGGAATTATCATATTTACTCTTGTTAATCTTCTTTTGTTTTTTGAATTTTGACTTATAATGTGTGATTTTCCTGCCTCTATTTGTTTCTTCAAAGTGTTTGTTGTCAACCTGTCTTATTAAACCTGTTTTCTTGAAAGGATTGGTAATCTTAGTTTTAACTAATGGTTAACTTCAAAATCGTGTCTATTTTCATTTAGCCTGTCTATTTTATTGATTTTATTTTGTTGAGTGTTAATATCTGGAGTTCCTGCGTATAGGAAAATATCTGCGGGAGTTCTATTAGTCGTGTTGTGTTTAGTTTTATGATTATACACGTATAAGATTACTTCGAATTTTGTACACCGGTCCTCTATATTGTTTTCGTTACTAATAATTCTCAATTTTTCATTTACTGTCTTATGAAATCTTTCTACATCAGATACACCATTTTTGCTAGTTGTTACTGATATATCTACTCCTTCAGATTTTAACCAGTTTTGCAAGGCTATACACATAAATGCTGAATCTTTGTCTGCTTTGATTTCTTGTGGTTTTCCCATGTCGTTAAATACCTTCATTATGGCTCTTTTCGCTTCTAGCCAATCTCTACTTTTCACTTCAATTAAAGTAGCGAATTTCGAATAAATGTCGATACAAGATAAAAATTGTTGGTTACCGACCATTTAGAAATCAATGACATATCGTTCTCTTGCGTTAAGTATTTCTGGAGTTATTTCAAATGATAGTTTTGTATTTCTGTGTTCTGTTTTTGCAATGTTGCAGATTTCACATTCATTAATTATATTTTGTATTAACTTTTGGCTATCTGGATAGTAATGTTCTTCTTTAAACCAGTTGATAGTTTTTTCGATTCCCGGGTGTAGAAGTTCTTTATGCATTTTTAATATCATACTTTTGAATTCGGCATAAGTCAAAATATCTTTTAATATAAGCGTGCATTTTACCAGTTTCGTCAAATTGTTGGGACTTATTATTTGTACGTATGCCCTTTGGAATGTTAAGAAATCATCATCATTATGGAAATAAATTGTGCTTTTCTTAGTGCATACATATTCTTTAATGATGTTTTTAGCAAAGTCATCTGTCATTTCTTTGTAAGTTATTTTGATTTTTAACTTGTGAAAATAATGCTTTACCTCAGTTTCATCGTTATCTCCTTTCTCTAATTCTATTTGTCTAGAGAAATAATTGAATGGTCGTTCGGTGATGGATATATAATTAAGATTATCTTCAGAAGCGCTATGTATGGTTGCATCTACACTATTGGCAACTTCGCCAAGCATTAGTTCTTCTATTTTGGTACGCGATAATGCATCTGCTACATAATTTTCTTTTCCGGGAAGATACTTAATCTTATAATCAAATTCGTTTAATTTAATTTTCCATCTTTGAAGTTTCATATTTGGTTCTTTAATATTATTAAGCCAGACAAGGGGATTATGATCACTAAGTATTTCAAAAGATCTCCCAAATAGGTATGATCTGAAATATTTTGTCGCCCAAACTATAGCTAGAAGTTCTTTCTCTATAGTGGCATAGTTTATTTCATGCTCATTCAATGTCCTACTAGCATAACAAACGGGTTAATGGTTTTGAGACAAGACTGCACCGATGGCAATATTACTAGCGTCAGTAGTTAAGGAAAAAGTTTTATTAAAATCAGGGTAGATTAAAATCGGATCTGATGTAATATGTACTTTTAACCTTTCAAATGCTGCTATGTAATCTTTGTTTTCTGTGTCTATTGTTGCTACTTTTTTCAATTTAATGGTCATGGGTTTAACTATGTTAGCGAAGTTTGGAATGAACTTACGATAGAATCCACACAATCCTAAAAATGATTTTATTTGTTTTGGAGTCTTTGTTAGTGGGAAATTTGTGATAGCATTGGTTTTATTTGGATTGGGTTTGATACCATTAGTGGTTACAACATGACCTGGGAATTCTGTTTCTCTTTTCATAAATTCACATTTATCCAATTGTAATTTTAAGTTTGCATCCCTAAGTTTTCCAAAAACTTTCTTTAGAGATAAGATGTGTTCTTCCAATGAAGTGGAAAAAATTATTATATCGTCTAAATAAACTAAACAATCTTTGTAGATTAAATCTTCCAAAAGGTTGTTCATACATCTTTGAAAAGTTGCGGGGGCATTCTTAAGGCCGAATGGCATTCGAGTGTACTCGTAATGACCATGTTTCGTAGAAAATGCGGTTTTTGCGATTGATTTGCTGTCCATTTGGATTTGATGAAATCCTTTAGCTAAATCTATGGTTGTGAAATACTGGCATTTTCCTAATTTGTCAAGGATCTCGTCCATTCTAGGAATTGGAAATTTATCATTGATAGTGATTTCGTTTAAATTCCTATAATCTACAACCAACCTAAATTTTTTCTTGCCAGACGCGTCTGTCTTTTTTGGAACGACCCAAATAGGTGAACAGTAAGGAGATTTCGACTTACGAATTATTCCCTGCTCTATCATTTCTTTAATTTGCCTATTTACTTCCTCATCAACGCTCTGGGGGTATTTATATGGCTTACGATAAACTGGATCTTCATGCTGAGTTTGGATTGTATGTTTAATAGTACTTGTGAAAGTCAAATTTTCACTTTCTCTGTACTGAATGTCACCATATTCAAATAGAACTTTCTTTAAACTTTCAATCTCCTCGCTATTCAGATGTTCGAGCCTAAATTCATTGTTTTCGCGTAAATCATTATGGATCGCGAAGTTTACCGATTGATCTTCTGTACATGTTACGCTTGGTTTTACTATGATACTTTTATGTATTTTTACCGGACCTCTAATAGTATACACTTTTAAATTTTCTTTTGTCTCTTTTAATTTAGCAAAATTTTTATTCATTATGTTGATTGATGATCCTGTGTCTATCATTCCCTTATAAAATTTATTCTGAAAGGCAATTTTTACATATGGATTGTGTCTTCGGTCTCCGAGGCAGTTTGATGAAAATTTACATCCATCCTATTTTGGCCACTTTGACTTTCCCTCTGTCTTTTTACTGGGGCACCACTAAATCTATTTGTATTAGCCTGATCATTTGAATTTTGATGGTTATTCGGATTTTGTAATCTGGCTTGATTCAAACTGTTTCTAAATGTTTGGTAATTGCCTTGCAAATGTGGGGGAATGGGACGTTGTTGATATTGATTTTGGTTATTCTGGGAAGTTGTTGCATTAGAATTAGAATTTGAATTTGAATTGTAGTACGAACTTAAATTTCTTTGATTATCGTAATATCTTTGATTATTACTCTGATATTTTCCTTTATTCCTATGATTTTTATTGTTGTTTCTATTTTGTGTATATTCTTCCTCTGGATTTGCGTCATAAAATCCTAACTCCATAGATGCTTGTTTTAATTTTGGAATACTGGTTATATCTTTTCTTGCTAGTGACATATACATGCGATCGGGAAGTTTTCGATCAATGGTAATATGAACTGTTCTATCCAACATTCTTGTATAATTGATTTTATCTGATGGATCAGATTCTAATTCTAATTTATCGAACACATTCCTATACTGTTTTTCTAATTCGCTTATAAACTTACTAAGACTCCCTTTGAATTGTGTTTCCGCCAGCTTCTTGATGATTGTTTCGTAAGGCCTATGATCTTTGAAGGCGGTGATTAAAGCTGTCTTCGTTGTTAGCCAGTTATTGGCTCCAGATTGTGCGACGGTTTCTGCTGCTGTGTCGACTATTACTCTTCTTATTGCTCCGAAAATGACATGTGCCTGTCTTGGTTCTTGGGTTGGGTACAGTTGTAACAAATATTCGACTTCGTTGATGAATCCTGAAAGTTTTCCTGGTGTTCCATCGAAGTACTGTAGCTCCTTGATCTGACCCAATAACTGGTTCAGATGGATCTCTGATAATTGTTGGACTGCCATCTTTTATTGAGTTTGTGTTTTGGGCTTCTTAAAATGTTTATATCTGACCGAATTGGATTTTTGGATGTTTTATGACTACTCGTAGGTTTTATGTCACGTAATTTTATTTTCAGAATGTTTTTATTTCTGACCGAATTGGATTTTTTGGATATCTTATGACCACTCGTAGGTTTTACGTCACGTAGATTCTTTTGCGGATCTTTTTTAAGTGCACTTTATTCAATTCGCTGATCAAGATAACTAGTTGTGTAGTATATCTTTTTGTTGATCAGTACCGTATTTAAAAGGACTTTATTTTTAGATCCTACCGGCTGCGCCAATTAAATGTTTGTAACTCCGATTAAATAAAAAAATATAATTTTATTTTATTCAACTGATGGTTTACAGAGTTTAAACTTATTAGTGAAGAACACCGACCTATTACTTTGAGGTCTCAAACTGAATTTAACTTGCTGATCTGATTCTGTTGATGATCAAGCCTCGGTCTCGAGCTTTTCGGGATTTGAGTGAGTTGTGAAATTGTTCTGAGGAACTTTCAGTTTCTTTTGAGTGAAACTTTAATTACTCTTGGATTCAAGTGTCTTGACTCTTGGATACAAGTGCGCTCTTAGATTTTACGACTTTGAAATGTCTTTGGATTGAAATAGGAGTTTATGTGTCTGCGAGCCGAACTTTGATTATCTTTGAACGTGTGAACGTGACAATTGGGGTGAGTTGTTTAGTCTACAGTTTTGGGTGATAACATATTTGGGGATTTTCCGTTCGCCTTCGATTTTGGGATCTTGTTACAAGGGTGAATAATTCTAGGGTAGTATAGGGTATATCGTAGATACGTAAAGTAATGGGTATATTCTGGGTGTTATGGGACTGTGTATGTGTTGCTTAAATATGTGCAGAGTCTCATAGGAATATGGGCATGTCACTATATATATATATATTTTTTTTTTATGAGAATTTAATTGGCACTAATATTTTAATTTTTTAATAATTTGAAATAAAGGTAAAACAACTCACACAGCTGGTTCCTCGGCGGACGATCGATCTTCCGACGCAGGTAGGCTGGAAAAGAAATCAAGGCATTCCTGCTTTGACATGGGTTATAAACTATATAATAATATAATATAATATGATATATACTATATTATGCGTGCACTTTTAAACATTTTCTAATTATTTTTTTTTCTTTTTTGAATTGGAACGTATTTAAGAAAACTTTTGCTGGGAGATAGGAACCGTAAATTAACCGCGCACTAGATGAATCATAACTTAATTTAAATCTTATTAATTTTTTAATTGAATTAAATTTTTTTTTCCATAACAACATTATAGTCACTTCAATATTCAATCGCATTCTCTTAATACATTTTTTTTTTCTTTTATTTACGTTAACACATGGTTAGGAATTTCTCCCAGTGTAGCCTGGTTGACTGATATGCACGTGAACATTCGCAAGCTGCATTTTTTTAGGTTACAAATGAGGTTAAGATCGAGCCCAAGCGTAGATTTTACATTTTCTTTTCTAAATTTGAATTTGGGTTAGGGCCGATCTAATTGGACATTTTTTTTTCCTTGCTTATATGATTATTTGGCCGAGGAAATTCCTCGTTAAATTAAACGAGAGATCACTGTTTCAGCTGCTGCAACTGCTGATCACTGAATAAAAATTTGGGGGTGCTCCCTGCTTCAACTGCTGATCACTGGCAAAGGTGGGTGCTCCTCAGGGCGACTGCAGATCGCCGACAATGGCGTGCTCCTCCGGGCGGATCCGAATCGCGGGGCAGCGTGGGTGCTCCGCGGGACAGATCTAATTGCCGGCGAAGGTGGGTGCTCCTCCGGGCGGATCCGAATCGCGGGGCAGCGTGGGTGCTCCGCGGGACAGATCTAATTGCCGGCGAAGGTGGGTGCTTCCCGAAACGCAAAATTTCAGCCTTTTAAAAGAGATCGAAAATTCAGCACTTGAAAATATTACGCGAGAAAACCCACACAACTCACTTTTTTGCTCTAATTATTACGTTAAAAAAAATCACTTTGAGAACTTCGAAATACCGCGTGTATATATTTTTTTCCCACTTTGCCGATTTGGAACGGATAAAATTGCACACGCCTGACTGCCACGCCGGTTTAATTAAGAAGGAAGTTCAAAAATCAAGCGGCGTCGGTTGCGGCCTTTTCTAGAAATTTCTGACAGCTGAAAAATCCGCCATTTAGGCTTAGGACAAGCTTCTCAGCAACAGCTGATCGTGGAACTATCTGGCATCACCCGCAAAAAAACTAATTAGTATTTTTTTTGCTAAACACTAATTTCCGACACTAAATTTGGCTAGGCATCTGGCTACTCTCCAAAGGTCGCTAAATACAAAAATAATCGCCAGTTTTCAAGCCAAAACAAACAAACGTTCTTCAGGCGCCGCTACAAAGCCCCCCCCGGAAAATCTGGCTAGGGTTACACTAGACAGATACCGACTGAAGACACGTTATTGTCGAATATCTGTTGCATGATAGGTACCTATAATTCGACCCTGTTGTAACGTTGGTTGTATGTATGTTAGACTTTATTTTATAAACACAAGAAAAGAGTGCACTGTAATGTTATAATATATATTGGGCTTTATTATTTCGTCCGTTTAGATCGGGACTCATTTTTAGAATGCTCACTTAAGACTAATGTTGGCTTGGCTTACAATTCATATAGCTGCACGAGCAGCGCCGCGGCCAACGCTTATGTATCTCAATATATATGTTAATGTATACGTAAGTGTATTTAGGCGGCGCAAGCAGCGGCCGCGCATGAGAGAGAGAGTGTTATGCTCACATGGTAACCGAATGGTCGGCCGCGCATGCAGACATGCCGACTCAGCATTTAGGATGTGCATAACATTGTTGTGTGGGTCGAATTGCTTTGCACTTGAAGTGCTGGGAATATTCGGACATAAACAAATGCTACAATGTTACAGTGATATAAGCGGTACAGTGTGTACCCTATATATGAGCATACTACACTGTAAATCTTCTAATTCGTAATAAGAGTTTCCTAACGATCTTCGAACCCTCGCTTTCACAAAGGAAGGACCGAATTTGGCGTTGTAGCCAGTTTGAAAACAGCTTTGTTTAAAATTTCGACGGTAAATCTCTTGCCCTTCTTCAAAAGACACAACTCTAGAGCGAAGATTATATAGCTTCTCGTTTATATCGTGCTTTTCCTGCATTACCTTGCAAGTTTTATCTCGAACTATTTCAAATGAATCCTGACGATTGAATTTCAAAGAACGATCATCTAGTAAATTCAACTTTCTTAACAAAGAATATGTACCACCGGATGTAATCATGTGTTGTCCGAAGACCATGTAGTAAGGAGAGGTTCCCAAACTAGCATGAACGGACGATCTCAACGCGCAACATATTCTGTTGAGATACTCGTCCCAGTCCTTCTGGTCAGGTCGAAGATAAGCTCTAATAGCAGAAATTACAGAGCGGTTAGCGCGCTCGGACGCATTAGCTTGATAACAATAATGCCGTATTGCTGCACTAATTTCTGAAAAGCGTGAGAGCGAAATTGTGAGCCGTTGTCGGACACCACTGTTTCAGGAGTCCCATATGCCATAACTTCCCTTCTAGATATTTTATAACTGCACATGTATCTATTTTCTTTACGGGTTTGAGAAAGACATATTTTGAAAAATGGTCGAGCACGATAAATATACCGATATTTCCACTTCTGGATCTGGGATAAGGTCCAAGGAAATCTATGAACAACCGTTGGAAAAATCGCTGACTTTCTGGCGCTTTTCCTAATGGCGGTCGCAATACACAATTCGGAGCATTAGTGGTTTTGCACACTTCGGAGGCATTTATATAAGCCTTTACATCTGGAACAAGGCCAGGCCAAAAAAAAATCGCCTTACTCTCTCAATCGTCTTGTGTATGCCGCCGTGAGAAGATAAAGAACTATCGTGAGCTCGTGAGAGGATTTCTGGAACCAGTTCTTTAGGTATCCAGAGCTTCCAGGCATACTCATCATGGACTTGCTCTCCCGTTAAATGTTCGGCTTTCCGATAAACATAACCACTGTCAGACTTAAGATCAGGAAAATTTTCTTGGTTGGCTTTTACCTTTTCTACAAGGGAAACATACTCAGCTGATTGGAAATGCTCTGAGTTCATGTCCACTAAAAATCCTTCGCGTAAGTCTATAGCGGCTACCACGTCTTCGTTAACACGGGAAAGTGAGTCGGGAACAATATTTAGAGAACCCTTTCGATGTTCAATTGTGAAATCATATCTTTGTAAAGAAAAAGCCCATCGTCGTGAATTTAGGTCGTGATTGGACATTAGCCACTTCAATGAGGCATGATCTGTTATGATTTTAAATTTATGTCCCTCCACATACGCCCTAAAATTCTTAAGAGCTGCTACCGCCGCTAGACATTCATGCTCGGTGACAGTATAATTACGCTGAGCTTTGTTCAGCTTCTTTGAAAAGAAAGCAACAGGCCGTTCGTCTCCTTCTTCCGACAGCTGTACTAGTACTGCGCCTATCCCTGTTTTACTAGCGTCGCAATGTATCGCGAAAGGCTTTGTAAAGTCGGGGCTGCATAAGACTGGAGCCTTGCTGAGTGAAAGTTTTAAGCCTTCGAAAGCTTTTATGGCCTCGTCGGTTAAACTAAACCTTCGTTTTGTGGTCATTAAGTCTGTTAAAGGAGCTGAGAGTGAAGCGAAATTGGGACCAAACTTACGATACCACCCACACAAACCCATAAATCTCGTAGACTGCGTAAAGTCTTTGGTTACGGAAAATTAGTAATTGCGGCCACCTTTTCTGGGTCGCTGGGTATTCCACCATCGCCGATTATATGACCTAGATATCGCACGCGAAGCATACAGAAGTGACTTTTGCCAATATTGATGGTCAAACCTGCACGCTTTATCTGCAGCGCGATCTCTCTGAGAACTTCAAGATGCCTCTCAAAGCTGGAAGAAACTACCAATAAATCGTCAAGGTAAATGAACACCTCGTTTCTGAGATGTGCTGGCACAACCTTGTCCATTAAACGGGACATTGTACTAGTGGCATTGCACAGCCCAAAAGGCATAACCTTAAACTGGTAAAGCGGTCTACCAGGGACAGTGAAAGCCGTTTTGTCTCGTGATGAAACCTCTAAAGGAACCTGCCAATAGGCGTCCTTAAGGTCAAGGCTGGATATGAATTCCGCCTTAGGCAAACGACTTAAAATTCCCGCTATCTGAAGAAGAGGGTATGCATCCTTTTCCGTGAAACTGTTTACCTTTCGGCAATCTAGACAGATCCTAACTTTTCCGGGTTTCGTCACCATTACAATAGGAGAAGACCACGAACTTTCGGACTTCTCTATCACACCCAATTGTAACATTCTATCAATCTCGGCATACATGGCCTTTTCTACTGCGGGCGAGACAGGAAAGTGTCGTTGTTTTATCGGTTTAGCCGTACCGACGTCGATTGAGTGCGTTATCAAGTTGGTCTTGCCGAGACCTTCTTGAGTGAAAGACGGAAAACAATTGATGACGTTCGTTAATTTGGCTTTGTCAAACTCGGACAAGTTATGCTGATCAGCATTAACCTTACGGTCGGGATCGGATTCTAGTGATGATATATTAATGCATTTCGGAAGCAAATCGTAAAGTTTCCAGAAATCTATGCCTAAATACAAATTTTGCTTCAGCGAAGGTACTACGTAGATTTTTAAAGGTCTTTTAACGTCGTTGTATTCTACAACAACTTTTAAATGACCAACTATCTGCTGAGATGTAGCGCTGCCTTTTATCGACTTAAATTCTTTACTGTTAATTATGTCACTGGCTAGGTTTCTACCGACACAACTTATCGACGCGCCAGAGTCTAACAGTCCGTAAACGGTGCGATCGAACATGTGAATTGATAAAAAAGGTCGAGGATCTTTTGGTCCTGCAGGTAGAGAGTTAATATATTCCAGTCCGGCTTTACACGTTTTGACCTCTTGCCAAAATGATTTCATTCGGACGGAACTTCGCGTTTTTCGCTTTTCTAATTTTTGTCCATTATTTACCTCCGGGATATTAATTTTTTCTGATATTGGAATTTTGCTATGAAGCAAAGGACAGTCTGGGGATATTTGTACGTCAGGGAAGAAAGTAGGTGCAACTATAGTTGCGTGATCTACGGATCGGTCATCGTTGCTTGACTTCGAACGCCACTGGAGGCCTTCTGTTTGGCGGCATCGACCCGCCCGCTCTGGAGTTTTTTGAACACTTGTTACAACTTGTTTTGTATGTGTTGGCAGCTCCGCATCCGTAACAAAAAACTCTTCTTTCGGCTACACAGTCCTGATACCTGTGACCTTCCTTGCGGCAGTTCCAGCACAATAAGGAAAAAGCTTCGATATCGCCTTCTTTATCGGATTCCCATTCTGGAGGCATCTCCTGTTCTGGACTATATTCCGAGACTTCACGTTTGAAAGGGGAAGATCTGAAATAACCCTGACAACGTCTAACATCAGACAAAAACGCTTCACGCCGGCGACAAATCTCCCTCAGTTCTGAAACTGACTGAATGTCGATATTCAAGATTTCATATCTAATTTCGGGACGAAGATTGTTTCGGAGAACCCGAATGAGCTTGTGAGGCATCCAAGGCTGTTCCAATTGGTCGATAAGACTTGAAATGGAGTCATAGAAACTATCAAAAGTTTCGTTTGACTTTTGTTTGGTGTTCCTAATCAACTCCTCAAGATCACAATCATCCCTACTCGGTCGAAACTGTAGACGCAAGGCTGAACAAAAGCTATCCCATCGGACTTCACAATAAGCTTTGTGATATCGCCAATAAAATTCATTAGCTTTCCCTTCGAAAAGAACGCTAGCATTCATACAAAGTACATTGAAATTATTGCCTAACGTCTCCTTAGTTAGTGCTTCAACGCGGTAAATAAAATTGTCTACTGACACTCCTACACCGGAAAATTGTATTTTCCAGCCGTTCAAAATATGAACTACTTTATCTGGTCGATTTAATAAATCTGCATCGGCACTTCGTAGCGACGCAGGAGAACACGGAGCCAAAATCTCTTGCCTAGAATTCACCCCGGTATGTTCTCTTGTATCGATCCTATTGAAACCACTTCCGAACTGTTGAGAATTGAACGGTTGACTCAGCTCGCTTGGGGTTCTATTAGCACCTTGATCGGACATTATCCTTGACATAGCTTCAGAAACGGACTTTTGAATAGAACTGACCATACTTTCGGTAAGTGTAGCTAGTAATCTTCGCTCAATGGCTAGTAAAGTGATGGCGTTTGTAGTAATAGCACTTGGAATAGTATCACCGCTATTAATGGTATTGGAATTGTATCCTGACGAAGAAGCTATATCATCTGATACTTGTTTGTCCGCGTTATCTGCGGGCTGACGGTTCTTCGATTGGCTACGAGTTTGTCGGCTATCCCCACTTTTGGGAGAGTTGGCCTACAGGAAGCTTTGCACAACGGACACAGTGCACTTTTCTTCCAATGCGCTTCTATGCATCGCTTGTGAAATTCATGTTGACATGATGTAAGGCAACCCTCTACTAGGTATACTTCGTCCTTGCATATCGGACAGACGATGTTTGCGCATCTTTCGGCAACCCTTTCCGGAAATCGGTCTATCCCTATCATGTACACGGACGATAAAAAAAATAGTTTTAGCAAATCAACTGTATATAAACGGTAAGATAATATTTTCCTCAAAAATATCAGCGGTACGAGAGTAGTTTCAGTGATAAAATATCAGCGTCACGATAGTAGTTTGAGTTATAAGATATAAGAGATACGATAATAAGTAAACAAAATTTTAAATCTTTGAAACAAACGGAAAAAATCGAAATAGCGTAATAACGTAATAAGGAAATATTAACTGAACTCTTTGCTTGATGCTCTGCGACGAAGAGTATCTATATTTTATAAAATTTCTCAGAAATTACAAAATAAAAGAAAAAGAAAGGAAAGAAGTTTTATACTTTATTTGGACTTGGTCAGCGGATTGTTCTAAAACATACTCGCTTGTATTCCAACTCCGGATTAAAAGAATATAAATCCTCAAGTCACAAGAAGGGAAAAAAATTTGGTCATAACCTCTTTCTGGATATGGCACAGCTCATGAGTGATGCCAGTATTTTCCGTATAGAGAAGTATATGTACTAATTTAATTTCATAAGAGTGATTAGCTCAATGACTCGGCATTTGATTCCGGGACAGAAAATGTACCTAGTTCTGGTTTATGTCTCTGCTTTCCTCAGATCAAGACACCTTGTCCTTTCTGCTATTTAAAGAAAAAAAAAATTTCTCGTTAATTTATAATTTTCGGACAGTCAGAAATACTAATTGTCACTCGAACTGTTTTCCTGGGATAATTAAAAATCTAGGAAAAGAGTTTTGAGAAATTAATGAAAGGGGACAGTGTAAAAGAAAGAGAGAGAAATTTGTTGTTTGCGACGCCGTAGATGTAATTTTGCTCGCATATTGCCCACCCTACCTATGACCACCTGCCGCTAGAGCATAACTCTGGTGATCCCTTTTATACCCTACGACCGCAGAGACATCAGCTGAGTTCAGTTAGTTAGTTTTCTTAAAGCTTTAATTTTTATGTTTAATTCAATTGCAAGTAACATATTTAATTTTTCTTAGATAATTTACGGAAGAGAGAAACAATTTCGGCGAGAATATATAAAATATAATACGCGTTAAACCTCATGGGTAAATACTGGGCTTTACAAGTGTATATAATTATTAATGTAAAGTACATATGTATAGTAAAAATAGTTAAAAATAAGTATAGGGTATATTAAACAAAATGATCTTTAAAAATAAATAAATAGTTATATGTTCAAAGAAATTCAATAATTTGTTCTTTCAAGATTATTAATACTCATTCTTAATTCATCATTCATCAGTGGTTCGCTAGTTAATTACTTTTAATTTTATTTAAAATTATTCATTTTTTTTCAATTCTTTTTTATAGTTAATTTTAGAAGTAAGGGCTTTCTTAAATTTTCGGCAGTGATATCTATATATATATATATTTTTTTTTTGTATATGAGAATTTAATTGGCACTAATATTTTAATTTTTTAATAATTTGAAATAAAGGTAAAACAACTCACACAGCTGGTTCCTCGGCGGACGATCGATCTTCCGACGCAGGTAGGCTGGAAAAGAAATCAAGGCATTCCTGCTTTGACATGGGTTATAAACTATATAATAATATAATATAATATGATATATACTATATTATGCGTGCACTTATAAACATTTTCTAATTATTTTTTTTTCTTTTTGAATTGGAACGAATTTAAGAAAACTTTTGCTGGGAGATAGGAACCGTAAATTAACCGCGCACTAGATGAATCATAACTTAATTTAAATCTTATTAATTATTTAATTGAATTAAATTTTTTTTCCATAATTCTCTTAATACATTTTTTTTTTTTTTTTTATTTACGTTAACACATGGTTAGGAATTTCTCCCAGTGTAGCCTGGTTGACTGATATGCACGTGAACATTTTTTTTTCCTTGCTTATATGATTATTTGGCCGAGGAAATTCCTCGTTAAATTAAACGAGAGATCACTGTTTCAGCTGCTGCAACTGCTGATCACTTAATAAAAATTTGGGGGTGCTCCCTGTGGGTGCTCCACAGGGCAGATCTAATTGCCGGCCGAGGTGGGTGCCCCCGAAACGCAAAATTTCAGCCTTTTAAAAGAAATCGAAAATTCAGCACTTGAAAATATTTAGCGAGAAAACCCACACAACTCACTTTTTTGCTCTAATTATTACGTTAAAAAAAATCACTTTGAGAACTTCGAAATACCGCGTCTATATATATTTTTTTCCCACTTTGCCGATTGGGAACGGATAACATTGCACACGCCTGACTGCCACGCCGGTTTAATTAAGAAGGAAGTTCAAAAATCAAGCGGCGTCGGTTGCGGCCTTTTCTAGAAATTTCTGACAGCTGAAAAATCCGCCATTTAGGCTTAGGACAAGCTTCTCAGCAACAGCTGATCGTGGAACTATCTGGCATCACCCGCAAAAATACTAATTAGTATTTTTTTTGCTAAACACTAATTTCCGACACTAAATTTGGCTAGGCATCTGGCTACTCTCCAAAGGTCGCTAAATACAAAAATAATCGCAAGTTTTCAAGCCAAAACGACTCGAGCAACCTGGTTCATGCCAAGTACAAACGGATAGCGTCGGCCAGAGAGATAGATTCAATCCTCCCGCCCTTGTGTTGGTGGAATCCGTACACACACGAACCTCTCGAGCGACCTGGTTCTTGCCTGGTTCAAACGGATAGCGTCGGCTTGTACGGATCTGGTCTGTTCGCCCCCTCCCCCTTGGTCAATCGGTTTCCTCTGGACTCGAACCTTTTGAGCGACCTGGTCCTTGCCTGATTCAAGCGGATAGCGTCAACCAGAAAAAAACCCAAAAAAAAGTAAAGTTTGTTCCCTAAAAATGCTAAGTCGGTCTTGCACGTGATTTAATAATATTATAAAAGGAATATACAATTTTCAATTAAAACGCATTAAATTTTTTTCTATTAATAAAACAGAAAAAATGCTTTTATGCTTTATTGAAAAGTTCCGATTGAGCGGCCTTCTCAATTCTGACTGTCGCTGATGTTGAGAAGAGGAATTTTAAGTGTCGACACAAACTATTCTTGATCTTTGTTCAGAAAAATTGAATATGATGTCAGGCATGTAATTTTTCAGATATGCCCTACCTCCGGTATTCAGATTTTGAAATCATAACCTTTAATACGTAAAACAAAAACAAAAATCGTCAGATGTTAAAAGTCCTAGTTCTAAAGATGCGAAGAATCCTTCGTTGGGCGCCAATTCTCGTTATGTAGGGGAGGAAGTGCTTTCCAAAAACCCATCCCGTCCGGCCAGCTGAGCTGAACCTACCCAGGACGCAACTCCCTCGGCCTAAGTCCTTTGGACTGGGCACTAATAAACTGACGTAACACTTCCTAATAGTGCCAGGGCTACCGCAACCATTTAATTTCGGAATTAATATTTGGACTGCTTTCGAGTTACCCGTAATTGGGCAACGCCTTGAAGAGCTCGAGCCACTGCAACGAGAGATCGCGCGTGACTTAGATGTACAAAGCTCATAACCCAAATCCGGCCAGTTCATGCGGAGCAACCAGGTGGCTGACCATCGGACGCTTTTACCTCGACCCAAGTCCTTTTAGAGCTAGGGCACTAATATGCCCACGTAACAAACATTTAACAAATGTTTGCATACAATTGCGGTTCAAATAGGTTATAGGTTAATAAATATGTAAATTTATAAATTTATTTTTAAGTGTGTATTGTTTATAGGTGTGTCTGCAATATATTTCTATATAGAAACGTATGTGCCAAGAATTGAAAGCGAGTTTTTTTTTCAGAACAAGACAATTATTATATTTTTTTTACAATTCTAGCTTACAATTATTTGCACAAATACCCCAGGCGTTCGGGTCTTTTAATCCGGATTGCAATAAATTTTACTTGCACTGAATCTTTTGTTTAATGTATGTGTCCCTGTCACTAAAATTACTTCTTGCATGTTAATTTGTTTCTGTTAAGGATATCTAAATATTACTTTTTGTTCATGATTCCTTCATTAAATTCAAGTTCGCCGACACCATCGGCGGACATGCAGAGCCACACCATGACGCCTCCACCACCATGTTTCACAGACATAGCAAGGTTTTCCAAACAGTTTGGCGGCCATCAAATTTAAAAAATTTTGAATTAACTTTCATCGGAGAAGGTGACATTGTTCCAAAAGTCTTTTGGCTTACTCAAATGTTATTTTGCAAAGGCTAAACGCTTCTGCTGGTTGACTTTGGAAATAAGTGGTTTTCTTCTTGCAACGCGGCTTTTGTAGTTAGCTTCGTGCAGTGTCCTCCGAATCGTAATAGGGTGAATATCTTTTCCAAATTCATTTTTAACTGCAGCTGCAATCTTTGTTGAAAAGATTTTTGGGTTCACCTTCACCTTCCTGATGATCCTGGCCCGTTCCCGGTCAGTCAAAGCTTTAGGTCGACCAGAGTGCTTAGCACTCTCCAACGATAAGGATCCTTTAAAACGCTGGACAATGCTTCGAATGGTAAAACGGCTTCTATCCATCATTTCCCCAATCTCAGCATATGATTTGCCTTGATTATGCAAATATAAAATTATTTTACCGTTTAGATTCAGTGGTTTCCTTTTGTTTGACGCTCATTTTGATAAAATTTTATCAATTTTGTTAAAGAATAAGGCACTGCGTGGATTTTAGCTTGAAAATGTATAGCCACACAATTCCGAAAAAAAAGTTAACGGGGCTTTTGAAGAAAAATGTAGACATATCTATGAAATTTCGACAAAATAGTTCACTATTACCTAAGTGTGCCAATAATTTTGTTCAAAGAAAATCAGGTGTTTTTTTATAATTTTAATTTTTATAATTACTAGAAATGTGATACAAGAATGAAGTAAAGTTTGCTTAGTTGTTAATTTATCGATATACATGAACAAATTTTGTTTTAAATTTATATCTTAGATTTTAGTGGAGAAAAGCAATGTTGAAGTCAGATATTTCAACTGTGCCAATAATTAAGTTCGTCACTGTATGTTCAACACTAGCGAATATGTTCATGTTCTCTAACTCGACACAAAAGTTGATTCGTTCCTTTTTGACTGGTAGAAGGCAGGCAGTTGTAACACCAACTGAAAGCTCATTCTTCTTTGTGCTGACAAGGGGAGTCCCACAGGGGTCAGTGATATGTCCTTTGTTGTTTACCATGTATGTTAATGAAATGCCTAATGTTATATGCATACGATGTTCAGATATATGTAACTCGTCCGTTGTGTAAAGTTGATGAATGTGTTTCTGTAATCAATAAAGAGCTAGCTTTGTTAAATAATTGGTCTCAGAAAAATGTTCTCCAACTTAGCCCAAGGAAAACTAAATGCGTTGAAATCCATAAGACCAAAATAGACACTAGGGTTTTGGCACCACTTAAAATAGAGAAAGAAACGATTGAATTTCTGGAAAAAGTAAAAAATTTAGGTATAACTTTTAATAAAAGTTTAAAAATGGAATGACCATATCACTCAGGCTGTAGGGAAAATATATGGATATCGGTTAGTGGTTATTTATACCTAGTACTTCATACCAGAGAAATGCCGTCTTATAATTGCAAAGGCCATAGTCACCCCCGATATTAAGAAAAAGCTAAATGTTGTATTTAATAGTGTTGCTAGATATGTGTTTAATGTAAAAAGGGGGGCATTCCATCTCGCGCTTCTCCCATAAAATATTTGATCTCCACGTGTCCGACTGGATTAAACTTAGGGCATTATAAAATTATACATCCCAAGGAGCCATACTATATGTATGAAGAACTGATTTTTACTTCTTCCCGAAAGACAAATAATGTTATATGTCGCAGATATAGGCTATCAGTTTTTGAAAATCAGTTCTTTGTCAACGCTGTACAAAACAATTAAGAGTGTTCCACAATTTAAACATGTGTTAATGACACACTACCAAAATTAAAAATAAAAATATAAATAAAAAATATATATAAGTTATGGCCACACATGGCCGGGGGGGTACGAAGCTCCCCTACATTACCTTATGGTAGTGTTGATCAGCTGCATCTCACTTGCTCACTCGTTCTTTCGGTCCTTAAGAAATGCAACAACTTTAATTTTTAATTACGTTATAAAGTTTATTTTTTCAGTCTAATATTAGATCCGCACAGTCCTACGGTGGTTACAGAAGTGAGCTCTTAAATACTAGTGGGTTGGCCTTTTAACCAACTCCGATCCTCCGGCGTCAGCATGTCATTGGCAAACGCGGAAGTACCGTAGCCGACGGCAGCGGTTTTGGTTGGTCCGCTTGTTGCGTTCCGGATGTGAGCGCTGCACTTTATCTAGCGCAGTGGTAGGGGTGGCGGCTGTTGAGCTGAGGCAGCTAGCGGGCGGTCAACAGTCTTCCGCTTGCTTGTTGTTGCCGTTGCTCTTCTGCCGCTGACGTTCTGGCGCTGCCGCTGTCGTTCTGGCGCTGCCGCGTCGTTCTGGCGCTGCCGCTGTCGCTCTGTCTCCATCGTCGCGTCGTGCTTTTGCATCTCTGCCGCTGTTAAGCTGCTGCTGCCGCCGTCGCTATTGCTGGTGCTGCCGCTGTAGCTCTTGTGGCCCAGCGCAGCCACTTGAGTTGGTGTCGTCCTCATGTGGCCACTTGAGCGTAATTTTGTCGCTGTGTGGCCACTCGAATTGAATCTGTACGGTGTGGATGGTCGAGGGGTCGAATGAGAAGGGTCGTCGTCGGGTATCGTGGATGAAGTAAAGGGGGCGCTAGCCGGTGTTAACTTATATATTCAAATTTTTTAATGAAACCTAAAAAATGTATAAGGTTAACAGTTCACATAAGAAGTTATAAGTTAAAAGTTATATATTTGTATGCCATTAATTGTGACTAGCTCTAAATATAAGTACTCTCTTGTTGTGCTAGGAAATATAAATTAAAAACAGTGCCTATCCAAATTACATTTCTTAGTCCCACTTATTATTGTATGTACAAAGAAAATTTTAGGACGGCAAATCTGTTGTCTTTAGAGCTCCCGGGTAATTCGGTGTCTCTTTAAACACGGTTTGTTTTTGGTTTGTAACCAACTGCGGTGTTCTGCGGGCTAAGCTTAATTTGGATGTAGCGATCCATGCCGGATTGTTTGGCCAGACCCGATTTTTGAATATTGTTTTGGTTTTGTTTAGTTGTCAAAGTTTTTTTGTCGTTGTATTTTGCGCTGTGGTCGACGACATCGCAGTCAGTTCCGCGATGAGAGCCGATTCTGTCACTGCTGTTAACTTTGTTGCCGTTGCTGTTGCTATTACTTTTGGTGCAATTGCAGACGTTTTACCGCTGCATTTGTTATTTATTTGGCTCGTCGCTCATTAAGCTTTTTTATTAGCGTGACACTATTATAAAATAATTATGCACATGTCTAAAATCATATCACAGATTTTTTGAGTTGATAACTATTTCTGTTATTAACGTCTTTTCGCTTATATTGTAAAACACCAAGTCCGCAAAACAAGTCCGCTTTCGTCAGCTGCACTTCACTTGAACTATGTAGAATAACAACGACTCGAAAAATCAAATGTCTTTCCCATCCTTTTGCACTTTTTGTATGAACTTGTTTAAAGGTTTATAGAACTTTGAAGATCTTGTGTAAACCACGGAGGTTTGTTTTGTCATGCAGGAATACTATCAGGAAAGCATTCATTAAAAACGTTAAAACGCTATAAAATATTTCAGTGGCACATTTCATAAACATGCTATTGTATTAGTATGTCCAGTTGTATTCGGAAGTCAAGTTTACCTTACCTTATTAAAGTAAAACTAACGGAAGCATATCGACTTAAATGAGAAACGGTACCAATGCAGGGCAGGGAAATTGTCAGTTCCCATGTAGATTGGCATCGATCCTCAGGGACAACTGGAGGGTCAATTATTGAAAAAAACGACCTCGGACTGATCCAAAACAAAAACCAGATCTTGCCTATTAAGACAGTTACGGATAAAGCTAATTTGTTGTAATGATTGATCTAAAAGTCAAAAGGGAGATTAAAATCACCCGATTGCTTAAATTGAGATTTAATAGAAGTTAGTTCGGGAAACGCGATGGTTTCTATAGTTATTAAAGTTCTTTGAAAAACTTTAGAAACTGAAATCTCCGGTTTCACCCACGTTTTTATAAAGGCAGGGGAGTCAGAAAACAGCTGACGTAACTTCGTTTAACGTCCTTTAGTATTTCGACACGCTACGTTTAGATAAGTGTTCAGTCGTTGAAACAGACTCAAAAGTCCGAAGCCGAATATTTTCTCTTATTCTTTAATTATTAGTTTACCATCCTGCCAAAAAGAGGCACCCATGCACTCGGTTTTTTACGCAAAGGTTACTCACTTTGCGGTTTTTTCCTACTAAATTGTTTACTTTCCGCTTTGAACTCTTTAGTTAGTTGTTTTAGTACACAACAAATATTTTTAAAAACGTCACGAGTCTGCCTTATAAATCCACTGTCACAATAATATAAAAAAAATAAAACAGAAACACAAGCCAAACTGAACATTCCAAAACAATGGTCTTTTATTTAGAAATCCTACGCCCGCACAACTATTCAAACGCACGCAAAGCAAACGTCAACTGATCACCCTTATTCAAAGATATCGATAGTCGATAGTCATCGCCAAGCCGTAACCCGATAACAAGCTATCGAGGCGGGCTTATCACCATCGCTCGCACTGGTCACACTACTCGGCGCCTATATAAGGGCAGACACAGCACCAGCCCAGACACTTGCGTTCCCACGAAATTCGAGGGCACATCAACAAGGAGGAATGTCCGGGTAAGTGTTTTGGTAGATAGTCTTGTTAGTGGATGTGGATCCGTAAGAGGTCGGTTTGACCCAATTAGGCTCTACGACGCCCGGTGTGGTCTTCGAATACGCATCTAGCTCGGCCATGATCATTGAGCTCGGCCCGGTTTACGTGTTCAGGCCCATCTCATAGAGATCCTCCCAGAAGTCACATTGGCGCCTCCCGACCCGGAAACAATACGACATAAACGGCAAGTCGAAACTAACGATGCCCCACACTCCCACATCCCATCAGAAAACCATGTAGATTGATTCTCCCAACGTAGTTCTGCACTTCCGCAGCGCCGACGCACCCAACCATCGAAATTACAGACTTGCTTTAGTTTTATCCAACCGTAGAAAATATAAGCATACCTTTGTAACGAACTGATTTTCTTGATTGATCGCACGCTACGAATATCGTGCGGCTAGCTCACAAGATGTAAGTGTTCGTCCCACCAAATTTATAGAAACGTGACCACCCTATTAATCAGTGAAAACGCACAGAAAGTTTGGAAGTATACAAGGATCTTTTATTCGCCGACTTGACCCTCGGCACGGGTTTTGTATGGACAGTTTAGAAATATGCTCCGCCGTCGGCTCTTTCCCACGTTGAACGGCTCGCTGGGTTGTGATTGCTACGAAGTGATGTCTCCGTCGCCGGCTATGCTCGCGATGCCTTCTGCTGCATTTAGCTCGGCGGGTTAACAGGGCTTAGGGATGCGTCACCGTGCCCAGACTAGGGTAAAAAGGCACTGTGCTCTCAGCGCAGCCTCCTGTCTCTGGCTCTGTCCCGGCCGGACGCACCGGACCTCGGCTCAGTCTCTACCTGACGGTCCAGGCGTACGCCGGAAGCCGCCAACACAGTCCCTGGGGCAAACGCCAGGTTCTAGACGAACGCTTCCACCCTACCCTCTCTGTCGCAGACTTTAGAATTCGACGTATCTGCTGAGCGCACGGCGCTTGTTGTTCGTCGTCCTTGGTGTCCTCGTTGTCCTTGCTCTGCCTCCGGATATGTCGACTGGCTCCGCTCCTTGTAGGCGTAGCGCTCACGATTTGGTAAGATGCCGTTCTGGGACTGAGGCGGTAAACTGCTGTGCTCTCAACGCATACACCTTTCGAGACACTAGCTGAACAAACGCGCGCCCTTCCGGGCTGGTCGCACCAGGACCTTGTCCAATTTTGCAGGACGATCAGGCATGCGCCGGAGTTCGCCAATGCAGTCCTTGTAGGCAGTCCCGAAAGTCTCGACGTAGCGATCTTGTTTCCTTGATGACTTCGCACGGCTCTACTTACTTTTTCACGTTGTTTCACTGATTACTGGTTTACTTGATGACTGATACTTGTTGACGGGAAGAAAACGACTGATCCAGCTTCCTGCGTTCGTCTCGCTTATATAGGCCTCTGCTTACCCCTAGTTATCGGCGTCTCTTTGCCTCCTGGTCCATAGTCAACGGTTTTACCCTTTGACATCTTGCCCTCTGCGCACGGCACCAATATCAGGGTCTGGTGCTGTCCCGTTACTTCCTTTTGCACACGTCCCTTCGCTGCTCCCTTTCATTGCCGACCTTTTCTGGCTCTCCCTGTCCTTGTCTGGTGTTTGCATGCGTTAATTCTGATTGCATCCAACTCCGCACGGAGTTTGGGGAGTGATTCAACTCCTCACACTTTATAGCGTTCCTTCTCTGGGTCATTTTTGGGGAAAAGGAGGTAAACAGATCTATAGAGGAAATAAGATTCTGTCTCGAGCCCTGGCTACGGCAAGCTATACCGCCTCCACAAAAACCGGGTCGTTAGAGTGGCTCCCGAGCAAATGAAAGACAATTGACAGCTACCTCGAATAAGAACACCAAAGATCGTAAACACTCTTCCTCAACACAGCACAAAATAAACACAATGGCAGACAATTTAACTCCAGGCTGGATAAGCAACACCAATAAAGCCAAACTGGAATTCAAAATCAAACAGGAACCACAGCGAGGGAACTATCAAACGCCTTCTTGAACTTTCACATAAAAACACGCAAGAAGCCCATCACCAATACCGAACGGAATAGGGAACCAACCGAATTCCACTAGCGGGACAATGAGATTCACTACGCTTACAGAAGAAAAAACCGGAGTGGGTCAACCGAAACAAAACGGGAAGTCACACAGAGCGTACACCATCAACAAGGAGGAACATCCGGGTAATTGTTTTGGTAGGTAGTCTTGGTAGTGGTATTGGATCCATAAGAGCTCGTTTTGACCCAATTCGGTGTGGTTTACGAATAAGCATCCAGCTCGGTCATGTTCATTAAGCTCGCCCGGCTTACAAATTCAGGCCCATCTCAGTGAGTTCCTCCCAGAAGCAACGTTTCCGGCTCCCGACCCGGAAACGATACCGGCTAATAGAAAATATAAGTATCCTCAATAGCGTTATTTCTCTGTGTCATTATTGGGGAAATGTCTGTTCTGTCTCGAACCGTGGCCACGGCGAAACAGGGTCGTTACAACATCTTAAGTAACCTTTCCATGCAGGACTCACAGAACCACTCAATCTCTTACTCTTCTAACAAACCATTCGCATTAAGCATGCCTGATTGTGACGCAGAGTTAGTTAAGATAAATATATATTTTGATGTAGATGGCAGCTGGGAACCTTTCTTAGCACAGGGGACAGATTGTAATAAATAAAAATAATGTATAAAAAATAATAAAATACGACATCCAAGTTAACACTGGGATTAAAAACCAAAATGAAAACACAAAGATAAAAGAAGAAGGTGATAACTGTGTAAAATCGAGTATTTGTCGAGCTCAAAACGGAAGCCGCATTTGAGACTACCGCACCACATTAAAAATAAAAAAACAACGCACAAATTAGTAGTCACCGATCGCTGGAAACACGTAAAACTGCTCAAAACCAACGCCCTCCGTAAAAAAACATCACATGTTATCTTCGGTGAAAAAGAGGAAAACCTAGGGAATCTAGGAAAGCGCGTCAACTGAAAATCGGAGTGGAAAGTAGTAAACAAAACTAGAGGTGGGTATCGTCAGCTGATCTGAGCCGGATGAGACACCTAACCCGAGCTTGTAAACTTTAAAAAAAGTAAGGGGAAATGAAATGAAGATAACACAATGGCAGACAATTTAACTCGAGGCTGGATAAGCAACACCAATAAAGCCAAACTGGAATTCAAAATCAAGCAAGACACACTGTGCGAGGACATGCGGAAGCAGATGTCGGAGTTCATAAAGAACAGGAACCACAGCGAAACGCCTTCTTGAACTTTCACAGAAACACGCAAGAAGCCCATCACCAATACCGGACGGAATAGAGAACCAACCGAAAGCCACTAGCGGGACAACGGACCCAAAGCTACACATCAAGGAGGAAAACCAAAAATGTCTGCAAGTACCGAACACAACTGTAGTTTACCCAAGTACCCAAACCCACAAGGACCGACGGGAATAAAGTGGCCACAATGGGAGTAATACGAAGTTGGGTAGAAGAATACGACGGCACTGGCGACCCGGCAGAGTTCAGAAGCAAAATGGAGGAATTATCTGAGGCTTGCGGGGTAGAACTCGATCATGCGGCGGGAGCCATTGTAATACTACTCAGAGGCTGTGCTTTGGACTAATGGCACACCCACCCAACCCCAATGCCATCACGGAATACATTTAGAAAAGAATTCCTGGAGTACTAGTAATGGGACGCATCACACGTAGGCACCAGGGTGAGGATGAGCCAACGAAGCAATATACGCGAGAACTCCTCAAAATCATGAGATTCACTACGCTCACAGAAGAAAAAAACCGGAGTGGGTCAACCGAAACAGACGAATAAATTTCAAACGGTATGCTAAACGTGGAGAATGTCGAGCACTAGCGGAATACCTCAGATTAGCCGAGGAGTTCAAGGTCCTCCTCACAGGAACACACAACACAGCAGAGAACACAGCAAGCGCCGGAAACGTACTGGGGACACCAGCAACCACCTGGAATTTACTGAAGACACAGAGGCATTACAAGATCGTTCCATGGGATCAGAGCAGGCACCCAGGGACCGCACCACACCTGCAACGGTAATAACATTCAATGGTCGACGCTTGCTCGCACAAGTCAATATAGGCAACACAAGAGTTCGCGGTGCCATCGACACTAAAGCCACACGGAGCTTTATCTGCAAAGCCAACAGAATAGCCAGACACAGGAAAAGGAAGCGAGTAACCGAAGTAATTAGACTAGCAGACGGTACAAACCGGACAGTCACATAGGCACTGGAAGTACCTATACAGCTCGGATGACACAGCTAGTCATCGACGAAGTAATCGGAGACCTGCAACTGGGAGTAGATTTCTTAGAACAGCGTAACGCCACGCAGGCACCACAGCAATAATCAAAAAGAACAGGAGAAACCAACGCTGGAATAAAAAGCACAAGAGACATGGCATCGGATCAATAGCAACAGGCGATTTAACAGAGGTAGAGATCCAAGAAACCCTTAAAAGGGAGTTGGAGATGATGAGCCAAATCAAGGGAGTCAGTCACATTGCCAACCACAAAGTCTTTATGAAGCCTGACCGCCCAGCCAAGCAAAGGTATTACCCTCGAAACCCGGCAATGCAATCAATCATATATAAACAAGTGGATGAACTCCTGGCACATGACCTCATAAAACCCTCACTTTCCACTTACAGCTCACCAGTAGTATGGGAACGAAAACACCCATTATCCAAAAGCGGCTATTGGCAGCCAAGCCAGCACCAAAATACGAGGGCCCATTTAAAGTAACAGGCTTCGTGTCTACAGTGAGAGCGTCGATCAAACACATGGTGACAGGGAAGTCACACAGAGCGTACAACCCGTAGTAGATACCGAAGTAGTCCAGAACTAAACAGTCTGAATCAGACTTCTCACTAAACACCAGGTCATTTGTTACAGCATGGACAACAAATTAAAAAACTCACTCGCAAAGTACAGGGAGCGCCTGGAGCGCCTAAACCAGCAGCGGCTTCAGGTAATTATACACGGGGCTGTGGACGTGGCAGGCCCAGCAGGAGTAAGGAGGCCGACCAGGGCAGCACCAGTCGGGAGACAGGCACCAGCCCGAGAAGGCATATCAACAAACACCCCGACGACGACACGGCAGGCACATGGCAACGAAGAAGAACAGCGGAACAAAGAACGACTAGTACAATGAAACAATAGCCCAAACCACCGAAGAAGATCCCCCAGATGGGTGACCCCAAGACGCCTCTCCACACTCGGGCATCCCGGCGTGAAACCGATAATCCTATCGGAGGATACAGTCGAGGAGTGGCAGCCCAAGCAACCAGTCAACGCAGAACACGAGAAGAAGGTGGCGAAAGCCGTAGCCCTCCTCAAGGCCACTTGGCGTCCAGGAAACCGAGGGACGCGAAGGGTAACGTCGGGGGACTTAGGGACCCGAGTCCGAATCGGGCGAGACGGTCACATAAAGGTGACAACCACGAAGACTTTAGGAGATCGAAACGGGAGACGAGTGTGACGGCCCACGTTCACAACAATATAAAAACAAAAAACAGAAATAAAAACAAACAGAACATTCCAAAACAATGGTCTTTTATCGCTCGCAATGGTCACACTACACGGCGCCTATAAAAGCGGAGACGCAGCCCCAGACCAGGCACTTGCGTTCTCACGAGCGTCGAGGGAGCATCAACAAGGAGGAACATCCGGGTAATTGTTTTGGTAGGTAGTCTTGGTTTTGACCCAATTACGTGGTTTACGCATATATGCATCCGGCTCGGTCATGTTCATTAAGCTCGCCCGGCTTACAAATTCAGGCCCATCTCAGTGAGTTCCTCCCAGAAGCAACGTTTCCGGCTCCCGACCCGGAAACGATACCGGCTAATAGAAAATATAAGTATCCTCAATAGCGTTATTTCTCTGTGTCATTACTGGGGAAATGTCTGTTCTGTCTCGAACCGTGGCCACGGCGAAACAGGGTCGTTACAACATCTTAAGTTCCATTTCCATGCAGGACTCACAGAACCACTCAATCTCTAACTCTTCTAACAAACCATTCGCATTAAGCATGCCTGATTGTGACGCAGAGTTAGTTAAGATAAATATATATTTTGATGTAGATGGCAGCTGGGAACCTTTCTTAGCACAGGGGACAGATTGTAATAAATAAAAATAATATATAATAAATAATAAAATACGCCATCCAAGTTAACACTGGGATTAAAAACCAAAATGAAAACACAAAGATAAAAGAAGAAGGTGATAACTGTGTAAAATCGAGTATTTGTCGAGCTCAAAACGGAAGCCGCATTTGAGAATACCGCACCACATTAAAAATAAAAAAACAACGCACAAATTAGTAGTCACCGATCGCTGGAAACACGTAAAACTGCACAAAACCAACGCCCTCCATAAAAAAACATCACATATTTTCTTCGGTGAAAAATCGGAGTGGAAAGTAGTAAACAAAACTAGAGGTGGGTATCGTCTGCTGACCTAAGCCGGATGAGACACCTAATGAAATGAAGATAACTTTTCACTAGTGCCGGGACTTTGCAGAACTTTACAACTTCTATGTTTAAACTGATCGATATAAATTTAAAAAGTAAAAAAAGAACCAATGCAGATGTAGAGAAGATGAAACTAAACCTTAAAGTCGATGTTGGAGCCAATTCGATGCAGGTTAGAGAGCTAGCCAGAGCTGCAATGGAATTTGAAGGTCAGCGATGTGAAGAAGCTAAATTGTTAAATGATGGTCCTAGCGGAATGTGAAACACAAGGAGAAGCCGAAAACTATTTCAATCTGATCCAAAAATCGGAACCAAAAAAATAAATAGAACCAAAAATAGGAGAGGACGCTATAGTCGAGTTTCCCTAATAATATATACCCGTTATTCAGCTAACAAACTTCAAACTTCCCCCTACGAATCAATCGAAAATTAGGTGGTAGTTTTAACGAACTGAATGGCCAAGAAGCTAATTGCGTGCAGCATACCCACTCCCGCTAACACTTATTTCGTTCTGTCTCTCTACTGCCGCTATTACCAGCAGAGCAGTGGCCGATCAGCGGCCGAGCAGAGGAAGAGGGGCGGCAGAGGCGCGTCCAAGCAGCGGAAGAGGACTTCATAAATAAATAAAAGCTAGATTTTATAAATGTTTGTGTCTACCGACAGATATGACACCTACAGTCTAACATGTCTCAGAGTGACAGTACTTACATTCACGATTTGTGGGCGATAGAGTGGGCGTACCTCCGTTTTTAAAAAATTTTGCTACTTAAATCTGCATGCGAAGTCCCAAATCTCTAGCTTTTATAGTTTCCGAGATCTCGACTATCTTACGGACGGCCATGGCTAGATCGACTCGGCTTTTGATCGTGATCAATAATATATTTACTTTATATAACATATATACTTACGCTTACTTTTTACCTGTTACATACTTTTCAACGAATACAATATACCCTTTTTCTCTACGAGTAACTGGTATAATATATATATAAAATATAGTAAGTATTTAGAAAACATAAGAAATTTAAATAACGTAGGAAGATATGCAAGTACAAATGAGGAATCCAGTCAAAGACAGGGGCAGGAGATTAATTTCCTTTCTTATAAAGGCGGACATCCCGACTGCTCACAGGGGGCGTGCAAGAAGAGGAATGAATTAAAAACAGCCTTATAGTCAAAAAATGATTAGTTTTTTATATCTTAAAGGAAACGTTGTTATGAAGCTGAATTCAGTAGGAAATGAAGTCCTGCATTTGCTGTCAGTGCATATTAAGCGTAACCATTGGGAATGAAGTTCGGGAAATCTATATGAGGTATTAAGCCACATAGAATTGTCGGATAAACAGAGTAAATGAATGTATAGATGTTTGTAAGAGAGAACTTGAACGTGTAAATGAGTGGGCCGGCAACAATGGACTTGGGATCAAACCATCAAAATCAAAATGTCTTGTCATAAGTAAAAGAAAGATAATTTTTAACAATTTGCAGCCACCGAGTATGAATAGCACGCCACTTGAGTACGTTGATACATCTGCAAACTTACGTTTTACATTCAACAGAACTCTTACCTGGAATGATCATAATACAAAGTCTGTAGGGAAAACATATGGCATAATAAGGACATTAGCCGTAACTAAAAATTGCCAGTAAGAACAAAATTAAAGTTCTATTTAATTGCATAGCCAGGTATATATTCAACCTACCACATAGAGATCACGTATCCGAATTTTCGCCGAAAATATTCGATATCTCGCTAAATGAATGGATAAAGATGCGAATCTTAATTTTTCTGCAAAAAATTATTTTCAAAAAAGAACCTTCGTATCTTTTCGAAAAACTTCAATGTACATCCTCTAGAAGAGCAAACAATCTTACTTGCATAAGACCTAGATCATTGACATCCTAAAGACAATTTTTAATTAATGCTATTCGATCATGGAATCAGCTCCAAAACCATCTTAAAAATATTAGCAGTGCCACGCAATTCAAGATTAAATTATTCACACACCTTAAAAACACTATTACGTAAATTAAAGTAAAAATAGATGGCGACTTGGGTTAGTTTTTATGAAAATTAGTTTTAAGTATAATGTAATAATTAAATATTTGCAACTCTTAGTGACTAACGCATTAACTTATAAGTTCCAAACTTGTAGCGTTAGGATGAAATTTTATAATAAATACAAATACAAATAATGTAATGATTCTGGGAGACTGAAACGATAGGGAGGGTGAATCCCAACTTCACTGGCTTGACGCACCTAATATCGAGTACTCTAAATGAAGTTCGGAGCGCGAAGAAGCGGTCGGCAAGTAGAAGTACTAATTGAATTATTTATTATACGTTAGTAAATAGAAGGTCGCCTAGCGATCCGTTAGGAGACCACAACTTTATGAGAGGAGAAGCATAAGAAAAGTATATAGAAGCATCGGAAAAGTATAATGTCAAGTAATTTGGAAACACGATCGTTTGAAGAGCTGAGTAGTCTTGACAAAATTGAAAGCTTTCTCATACTCTGCATTACAAAAGCTGCAAATAATCGAAACCGTATTAAGGCCTCAGATCGGAAAAAGGATTGGTATATGAGTCAGTGTGGAGAGGCGCGAAAACACTCCTTTAACCGATTAAGAATTTAGAAATTATCATTATGTTAAAAGAAAGAGAGGCACCTGCTCCCGACAGAATCCCAGCTGAATTCTTAAAGTCCAAACCTCAATTCAGAGTAAGTCTCGTTACTGCGATTAGCAAGTTTATTTTATCTGAGTTTTCATTAAAGTCGCTGCCAACTACAGAGCCATCTCACTTCAGAAAGCGTTAGCAAAAGTCTTCTCCGCATCTCTGCTCGTTCGGTTAAAAAATTGGATAAGATAGTGTGATATTATAATTGAATACCAAGACGATTTTAAGAAAGTGTATTCTACCGTAGACAACATTTTCAGTATGCAACGACCTGATTTCTTAGATATTCTCACTCGCTACGTAAACGGGCGGCTAGCTCAGAGAGGTTGTGGGATCGTTCCACCAAGTTTATATTGGGTTATTGCCGTTATGATTGAATAACGCAAGAGTTCTATTGGAATCGTAAGGGGTTTTATTTGTCTCCTTGTAAATAGCCTCGCTGCTCCTCGTCGCTACTGCTGCTCCTCGTCGCTGTCTTCTGCGGCGTCGCTCCTCGTCGTCGACTGCTTGCTGGTATCCGACGGTCTCCGTTCCGTCCTCCTCCTCGATCACTTTAAATAAATTGAATAAATATTTCTCTTCCCAATTTAAAACAATACTTAATGAATTATGCACAAAGTACATGGACTTATTCGGAATAGAAACCGATCAATATCAACAAATAATTTTTAAAAACAAAAAATTAGATTGATAGATGATAAACCAGTTTATATTAAAAATTGCAGAATTCCTCACAATCAAAAAAAAGAAGTAATCAAAGATAAAATCAAAGATAAAATCATAGAACCTTCCAAAACGACGGATTTGTTGTGACTGCCCCTTCTTGCTTTGCGGTTTCAACTCGCTTATGTGTGTTTTCTTTTCCTTGCCCGTGCTTTCGTGCCGCAGGTTGCAAATAACCGGAGAGTCGAAATTAATTATTTTAAACGGCCCTTCGTATCTGGGGCCAGTTTCGCCGCGAATCCTTCTGCTGCCCTTGATAGATGGTGCTCCTTGGCCCATACCGTGTCTCCGATCTGCGGTCTCCAAAGGCGCCTCCGCCTTCTCCATGTTCCATCTGACCAGCTCGAAGATTTCGTTTAGTTTTTTCGCGTTTTTCCGACACGGTTTGAGTTTCCCTTCCTGTGCCGTTGGTTTATTCATAAATTAACGTGCTCGGCAACCTGGGCTTTCTACCCTGCGTGACGAAGGCCGGGGAATACCCCGTAGACTCTGCCACACTAGTGTTCAAGGCCAACTGCAAGTCCGGACATTTCTCATCCCACGTTCGCTGGTCTTGTCCGGCAAACTGGGCGATCATTGTTTTTTACCGTTCTAGTTGCCCTCTCCGTCGGATTTTCTTGTGGCGTGTACGGGTCTGTGAACTGGTGCCGCACTCCCAACTCTGTCAATAACCACTTGAAAGCCCGGCTTTGGACCCCGTTATCGGTGATCAAGACCTTCGGCACGCCGTACCTTGGGATAATCCTTTCCCGGATTGCCTTCTCCAGCGCCTCAGTGGTAGCCCTAGGCATCAACACTATTTCCGTCCACTTCGAGAACCGATCTACGAGCACTAGTAGCATCGAGTTCCCGTGCTTCGACCGAGGAAGCGGCCCAACAAAATCGGCGCATACTGTGGCCCAGGTCTTCTTCGGGATCTGGGCAGCTTTCACAGTTCCGCGCATACTTCCTAATGTCGCGGAGCATGCCCGGTCAATGATACCTCGCTGCCACCCTCGCGATTGTCTTCCGGCTGCCCATGTGTCCGGCCGTTGGCATATTCTCATTCTCAGCCATGACTCGCTGCCTTAATCCGATTGGTACGCATAGCTTCCATGCGATCACATCCTCGTTGCGCTCTGTGAGGAATCGGCCTCCACTAAATAGTCCGGATATTTTTGGGGGTTTTGTGCTGTCTTGCCCCTCATGTCCATTATCCAGCTACATAGGGCTTGTTTTGCCGGTTAACCTGGTGGCTTCGTCTTTATTCTTCAGCAGGTTTCGAGCAAGGACTGCCGCGACAGTGCGTCTGCCACAATATTCAGCTGGCCTTTCCTGTATGCGATTTCGAAGTTGTATTGTTGGAGCTCCTGTGCCCATCGTGCGATTTTTCCGGTTGGGCTCTCGATGCTATTCAACCACTTCAGGGCCATGTGAGTTGTTATCTCTTTGAAGTGGTATCCCACCAGATATGGAATTAATTTCCTTATGGCCCACACGATTGCTTAACATTCTTTTTCAGTGGCCGAGAAAAATTTTTTCCGACCCGTTCAAGGTCCGGCTGGAATAGGAGATCACCCGCTCGCCCTGGTCGAAATTTTGAGTGATAATGGCATAATCGCTGGCATCGGTCTGCAGCAAAAACGGTTTTGTGAAACCCGGGCATGCCAAAATTGGGTAGGCGACCAACCTCGCCTTGAGAGCTTTAAAGGCCTGCTGGTGTTCGTCGGTCCATTCCCATTTGACACTCTTTCGGAGAAGAGCGTTCAGCGGATGCTGGCACGAAACGCCTGTACCACGACGCCACTCCCAAACCAAAAGTCATTACTTTCCATTGATACAGGTCTTTCCCTGGCACTGTGAATGCGGTGTACTGCCTGCTGGCTGCCTCCAACGGTATCTGCCAGTACCCGTCCTTTAAGTCGAGGGAGATAATGTACTTAGCTTCTCGAAGTTGGTCCAGGACATAGTTGATCATCGGCATTGGATATGCATCCTTCAGGGACTTTGCGTTAATCTGCCTGCCGGTCTTCTTCCTCAACATGACTATTGGTGAGCTGTACGGCTGTTCTTGACGGTTCGATGCAGCCCTTTTCAAGTAGCTCGACTACTTTGGCGTTGATATCGCCCTGCATTTTTGGATTTTTCGGATAGTACCGCTGTTTGACCGGCTGATCGTCCTTCACGGTGATACTGCCACGTTTGACGTGCCTTGCAGATTTTCCAGGCTCTCCAACTCGGTCTTTTTAAAACTGGTCCACATCCTTTTCCGAAAATCCCTTCGAGGCTTCCACGACAGCTACCGACAGTTTTTCCTCCAGCCAGCCTCGGTGTCAGTCCCTCGCCGGTATCACAACGCTAAGACATGCGCATTTCACCTTGGCTCCGATTTTGGTAAGGAAGTTCCATCCTAGCACCAGTGCGTCGATCAATCCTGGTAGGATCAGCAGCTCCATTGACACTGTTCTTGTGCCAAGTCCGATTTGAATTTCTAGCTGCGATTTTACGGCTCCGCATCTACCGTCCGCTATCCGTACTTGCCTCCGCCAGCTCTTTGCTAGTGAAGCTCGCTGTGGCGCCGGTGTCCACCGTGGCCTTTACATTTTCGTCACCTATGAGCAATGTGGCGGACAGTTGCATTTCTTCCGCCTTCAGGTCGCCCATTATTTTTGAGAGGCAGCACCTTACGATCCCTGGGCGCCCCGTTGCCGGATACCTATTTCCCCGCATCACCAGCAGAATGTGAGTCGCCGATTTCGGCACTCCTTCGTCCAATGGTCTGCGCACGCGCATCTGCGACAAGCGTTGGCTGTATTCTGGATAATTCCACTCCGATCGGCTGGTGGTCCGTGTTCCTGTGGCGTATGCCTCCGTGGCGCATCCGTGTCCTCCTGACACCGCCTACACACCGCACCCTGCTCTGCCCTTGGCCCTAGTTCTGGGCGGTTCTGTATTCTTTGGGAGTGGTTTTCCAGCTCAAACTTCTCCCGTTGCTCGTCCAGCTCCTCGAACTCAACTGCCAGCGCATCAGGGTGTCCAGGTGCCGACACTCGTACGGCCGGATAAACATTCGGAGGGCCGGCGTGCTGTTCTCCTTGATCCTGTTCAGGACTCCTTTGGCAGACATACCCAAGTAATCCTTAAATTTTTCCCCGTATGTCTGCCTCCGCTGCCTGGCCTGGTCCGCTAGCTTCTCCATGTAGCCTCGAGGGAGGAAATAGCATTGGAAGCTGAATATGAAGTCCCCCCAGTTTTCCCACTGCCGGTTGTTGGCTATGAACCACTTTAGGACTCTGCCCTATAGCAGCTCCGGCATTGCTCGTGGGATCTGGCTTATATCCAGACCATATGTCACGGCTGACCACTCAACCAGTGGCTTATCGTTGCCGTCATACCGAAAGTTCCACTCTCGGACTTGCTTGAACCTTGGCGTAGTCCTGCGGATGTGGCCGTACGCTTTCTCTCGCCTCTCGGCTGCCTTCCGTCGCTTGCCATGCTCTGAATATCCAGGCTTGAAATCAGGCTTTCAGCATTCGCGGTGGTTAATTTAAATGTTGGGACCGGCAGCTTCCGGAATTTGATCTCCAGACCTGCCACCAACTCTGCCACGACCCACGACCGGGTCTTCTGCTATACGGTAAATCGTCTCTGCCAGGGTTTTCATCATCGCCTCTACTGAGCTCCGAGTTCTATTCCCAAAACATTGCTCACCTCGGCGAAATCCTCCTTCCTGAGATTATAAATCCAGAACTTTCCCATCTTGGATCTTTTGTTTTCTCGGTCAGGGCAATCACTCATGGGCGCCAGATGTAACAACCTGATTTCTTAGATATTCTCGACTCCTTCGCTGTTGCTAGGTAGCTCTCCTACATCAGGATTTGTGGGGAGTTTAAAGACTCCTCAAAAGTCTTACTAGTATAGCTAGGACATATATTGACAGTGGAAAAATGTTATGGAAGAACCCTTATGTACAAGCTTTTAGTAATAACAACGAAATTTGTAACTAGTCCGCAATGCCTTTTTACGGACAACCTATCGACGGTGTGGGATGGTGAGGAAAGAGTGGCTTACCACTGAATCTGGAGTAAAGCAAGGATGTCTTTTAATGGCTGTCTTTTCTCTTTTTCTAAATGATATCACAGCTTATCTTTCGTGTGGTATTGAGGTATGCGAAAACGCCATAGAGGCGTAATTACACGCGGACGACATCGTGATTCTCGCTAATTTAGGGTCAAACGAGCTAGAGATTGTCAAAACAAACAAGTAATATCTGGATATTCCATAACGGCCTGTTAAGCTACCACCTCAAGATAAAACTCAAAGACGCAAAATTGACTATAAATTGTACATTGCAAAAGCGGTTGGGCGTTCCAATTAGTAGCAAATACAAGCTCTTTATGCAGCTATGCGGTCAATCCTATCGTATGGAGCACAGGTATGGGTAGTTAACATCTGATTCTTTTTGTTAATAATCGTTTTATACACATCATTGTAATTCCTTGATTATTGCACATAATTGTATTGTATCAACGTCGCGAAATTTAAACTCATGGCCAAAACTGCAGCTGCTCAAATGCATTTGTATTGGTAAAGATCAATCATTATTTTCGATCCCTATTACCCTTTTGCTTCTTCGTTCAGTAAAAAAATTACCGACCGCGTGCACAGACACAAATTGCAACTTATTATAGTTAAAATCCCCCTTAGTCAAAACCGCTAGTTAAAATCACTCTTAGCTCACACCGCTATTGAAACGCTGCTCTTGGATAAAACCTCTAGTTCAATCTTAGTTAACACCGCTAGTGGTTAAAATCTGTTGTAAGTGAAGAATTACCAAATACTCCAGACATCAAGCCTAACACCCAGCCTGTATATCCCAAGATACCCATTACTTCATTTGTCAAACATAACACCCAGCCATTAATTCATTTGTCAAACATAACATAACATTACCAATTAAACTCCACTGTATATTAAAATAAAAATCGCTTTTAATATATCGCAAAGTGAAAAATCTAATTGGCGCAGCCGGTAGGGTAAAAGTAATATCCTCACTTCGTGAAAATAAATTTCTTTGTATCCGCAAAACGAACTTACTTAAAATTATTGTGAAAATATAACAACAAAATTAGTCAAATCACGAATGAGGATTTCTAGTGTCTAAATTCAGCGATAATAATCTAATAACTGATATATTTCGTGTAAACAAAAATTTTTAAAAAATTAAAAAAAATTGTATTAAAGTGTAAAAATGGAAATGCCATCAACATCAGCCGCAGCCACAGCCGCAAAAGCAACACAAAATCTTACAGACGTGGCCATGAACCATTTTCTTCTGCAACTTAAGCAGATAAACAAATTTAATGGAGACCCAATCTACTTGGCTCTCTTCATAAAGGAAGTTGACGAATTAGTTTACCATTATCCGACAACATCAGAAGCCCAACATCAAGTTATACAAGCAGCCATCCGAAACCTTCTAATAGGACAAGCCCGAACATTGTTGATGAGAAATATACCACAGGACTGGAAGGAATTAAGGACTTTACTTATCAGCGAATACAACAGCTCAACAAATTAGTATTACACTTATCACTTCAAATAACGGTTATTTACTTCTGAACACAGGGATTGTAAAAACACCTTTAAGTTATGAACATCATATGATACAGATTAATCAAACAAAAATATTAGAAACATACCATGACTTTATGAAATACGAAAACAAGTTTAATTACGTACCAGATATTGCCTTAGCACTAAAACAACTAAAACATGATATCAAGGGAATTATTTCTACACAAAGACAAAAACGAGGATTAATTAATATTGTAGGAACTGCTTATAAATACTTATTTGGGACATTAACAGAAGACGATAAAAAAGAGCTAGAAGATAAATTAGAAAATTTACAAGATCAAGTAATTGAAAATAAAGATTTTAATGAAATAGTTAAAGTAATAAATAAACAATCCGAAGACATAAAAATACTTATGAAAGATGAAGAAGAAATGGATGCATTACACATTTTTAGATATTCATTAAACATTTTCCTTGAGTATATTGAAGATTTACAAATGGGATTACAATTAACAAGAATAGAAATATTCAATCCTAAAATATTGAAACATCAAGAGTTGGATGATATAGACGAAGAAAAACTTTTATCAATCAAAACTTCAGCTTGGATAAGTAGCCAGACTAAAGACACTTTTATTTTAGTTCATATACCAACTTCATTTAAGGAAACCCAAAACTATAGAATTATAAAATACCCAGATAATATAGGCCGAAAAATTGACATAAATGATAACTTTGAATATTTTGTAACTGGTAAAAACACTGTTTTTTATTTAGAAAATACACCAAGTTTAGACCAAAAATTTATAATCACTGATCAATGTATCTCTCAAATTCTTACTAATCAACTAGCGAATTGTCAAAACACGTTTATATCAGAAAATGAATCTATAAATTATATTGAACGGAACATCGTTATAACCTATAATTTAAGCAAAACACAAATTAAACAAGATTGTAAAATATTCAACAAAAAGATACAGGGAAACAACATAATACAATTAAGTCAATGCACTTTAGAAATAAGAAACATAAAATTTACTACTTCAAAGATTATAAACGAATATAAAATTATATTATCTAGCACGAATGTAACATTATATGAACCAATTCCATTGTTAAAAATTAAGAAATCAATTAGTTATCAAGAAAAGCAAGAAACAGTTTACAAGTGTATTGTATTCACAATTTTAATAATTATAGTTTTAACTATCACTACTTACATCATATTTACCTACAGGCGCCTAGCCAACAAAAAAGAAATTTTTGTTAGATTCAACAAGGATGTTGAATGTTCTAAAGGAGGGGCGAGTGACGTATTACCAAATACTCCAGAAATCAAGCCTAACACCCAGCCTGTATATCCCGAGACTCCCATTACTTCATTTGTCAAACATAACACCCAGCCTGTATATCCCGAGATACCCATTAATTCATTTGTCAAACATAACATTTCAGAGCCTACTATAGGAGTATTTCAAATTAATCAGACATAAACATTTCCCGTTAGACATAAACATTTCCCACGCCTGTTATCAACAGTCCCCTTATTATAAACAGTCCCCTTATTATAAACATTTCATACGCCTTTACCGACGACAGCAGACATAAACTTTTAAACAAAGGGTCCAGCATGAGAACCCATTCATCAGCATAAAAGCTTTGACAACCCACCCATCAGGCCATCAATTCAACCAATCGAAATCTTCTGATCGAAGTCCACTTTCGCTGCTAGCATCGCTGTCACCGGTAAAAGTCATAGGTTTAAGAATAATGCAATTGTAAAGACAGTTCAATTTTGGGAAGTTAACGATAAAGACATTACCAATAAAACTCCACTGTATATTAAAATAAAAATCTCTTTTTTTAATATATCGCAAAGTGAAAAATCTAATTTGTACATATTTGTAATCAAAGAAAATCGGTCGCAAATACAGTCTACTCTTATTGTTTGCACAACAACAATAAACTTTCAAATTGCAAGATATTTAATTACCTCAAATCTTACTCATGACTCGCTGCCTTGATCCGATTGGTACGCATAGCTTCCATGCGATCACATCCTCGTTGCGCTCTGTGAGGAATGTGCCGGTACAGCCGGTCGGCCTCCACTAAATAGTCCGGATATTTTTGGGGGTTTTGTGCTGTCCTGCCCCTCATGTCCATTATCCAGCTACATAGGGCTTGTTTCGCCGGTTAACCTGGTGGCTTCGTCTTCATTCTTCAGCAGGTTTCAGGCAAGGGCTGCCGCTGGCTGGCCTTTCCTGTATGCGATTTCGAAGTCGTATTGTTGGAGCTCCAGTGCCCATCGTGCGATTCTTCCGGTTGGGCTCTCGATGCTATTCAACCACTTCAGGGCCATGTGATTTGTTATCTCTTTGAAGTGGTATCCCTCCAGATATGGATTTAATTTCCTTATGGCCCACACGATTGCTTAACATTCTTTTTCAGTGGCCGAGAAATTCTTTTCCGACCCGTTCAAGGTCCGGCTGGAATAGGAGATCAGCCTTTCGCCCTGGTCGGTTTTGTTAAATCCGGGCATGCCAAATTTGGGTAGGCGACCAACCTCGCCTTGAGAGCTTCAAAGGCCTGCTGGTGTTCGTCGGTCCATTCCCATTTGACACTCTTTTGGAGAAGAGCGTTCAGCGGATGCAATAGCGTGACAACATCTGGCACGAAACGCCTGTACCAAGACGCCACTCCCAAACCAAAAGTCATAACTTTCGAAAAGAAAGCGTGATTTTTACCAATACTAATTCATCTTTGCAGCTGTGTATAAAACTAAACTAAATTTCAGTTCAAACGATTTTTAATAAAAATCTATTCCAAAAAAAACAATCAAGGGAGATTGGTTTCCCAACATACCGGCCCCCTTGAACGACGGTTCAGTCCAATGGGTCGTCATGGATCGTTTGTAGATTTCTTTGACGGTTTTAACAGTGATGACTCGAATACTGTGGTCCTCGCCACGATGAACTTCCGTAATCCGTCTCAACAGCCACTTGCTCGGCGGTTGATTTGGCTTCTTCAGCACAACTAGAGTGTCCAAAGCAAGATTCTCAGATTCTTTCATGCGAGGTTTAAAGGTCGCAAGGTATTCCAGGTTCCAGCATTTCCAGAATCCTTGAACTTTGGCTTGCATCTGTCTCCAACGCTGCTGTCTGCTTATATAGACATCCAGAAAATCGTGTTGAATCGTAAGAATATGAGTGGGGTGAGGGCGGAGTGAATTGCCAATTAATTTCGTGGCTCGAAAAAAAAATCGAAATGTCTTTGTCTTGACTTTGCGATACTGCTATCTGTTGCATTTACGTTATGGAACGCCGAGACCAAATAGTCTGGAGGCAGCTAGAAATGCTGATGTTGTCAAATCGCTGACCAGTTCAGTAAGGATCGCCTTGGTTCGCCCTGTGGATGTCTTGATTGTAAGCCATGAGTGGCGTACTTGCATTTTTGCGCTGCAGAAAACAAACTGTTTCGAACAATTTTTCGAGCTCCTAAGATCAAGTATTTCTGGCGTAGACTATGAAATGTAAATTCCAGTCTAGCATGGATCGTTGTAAGGTGTTGATGTCTGGCTAGCAAAAGAGCAACCGAAGATTCTTTGGGCAGAATAATTGGGTGGTTCGCATCAAAATATGGCACTCATTTTTTTTATGCGTCCACCAACGCGAAATAGCTGCTCGTCGTCTATGAAGGGCGTGTATCGGATCAGCTTGGATTTCGTTGACAGTAGTTGACCCAAAAGCAACAGTTTATAGTCCGCTGTGAAGAACATGTTTGAATATAATAGAGCGTGCATAATCAGCTCCCATGGCGACAGGAACGGTGTCAATAGGCAAAGCGGTGCAGTACCTGAGCGTGCGAAGTAAATGAGACCATGCTGAAGTCCTACTGATCATACAAGAAAGAATATTTCCCTCATTGGAAACGCGCAGAGTAACGTTCAGCTGGAATTTAACTTCTTTGCACTCATCCTCTTTCGGCGACACCGAAAACTTAGCTTCTACAGGTGGCCAAGTTGAGCGTGACTGGGATAGCCAAGATGGTCCATTTCACCAGAGTTCATGATTGACGAGGTCCTTTGGCAGCATTCCTCTTGATACGCAGTCTGCAGGATTATCGCCGCTGTGAATATGTTTCCAGCAGCTGCAGAAACTTCCAGAATCTCAGCGGTGCCTTTGCAAACATATGTGTTCCAAGTCCGAGGAGTGGGTGATAACCAATGCAGAACAATTTCATAGTCGGGACAACACGAAATTTTGGAAATAGGAACAGTAAGTGAGTGATTGAGTAGTGCAATCAATTTATATAGCAGACGGGTTGCATTCAACTCGAGGCATGGAAATGGTCTTGATTGGTGCAACGCGTGTTTTAGAAATTATCAGTCAAACAGCATTTCCATTGTTGAGTTCTATGCGACTGCCGCGTATGCGTGGGGTGCATATCATATCAGCAACGAACTGCGGCCGACGTGCACATAGTTGCTGTGGTAATGGTTGGTTATCTTAAAAAAATAGGAAGGAATACCGTTTTCGGGTCGATTAAGCCCAGTGGATCGTATATTTTGGCAAGTTCAGACAACAAAATGCGCTTGGTAAGCGTATTGGTGACTTCAGAAGTCTCTAATTTAAAAAAAAGATATGAAGATATAAATATCGAGGAGAACAATTAAAACTTGCGGTGTCCTCAGCAAGCGTAGCAGCAGGAGTTTTCTCCATATGTTGTCCTTCTAAATAATTCTCCAAAAAATTTAAAGATTTGTTCCAGCGAAACGATGCAGTTCATAGCTCGTGGCCAGGTTGACCTGATTGGCGGCACAGAGTCCTTGAATGGTTATTGAACAATGTATACCCCGACCTCTCGACGAACGTACGTGGTAACAAAATGTTGCTCAGCTCACTAGCGTCAATTGTAAGTTTGCTCGATTTACTCGCTCCATGTCCATATATGATCGAACGAGAGCACCCAGATCCTCATGAGCATGATGGACTAGTGCATGCGTAGAGGTTTCTCTGAAGTCATTGTAGCTACCTGTAAGCCGAACTAAAATTAGTATGTCATGCAATAGAATATTTAGCATTAGTTCCATAGTTGGTCAGTGCCTAAGATAACGTTGATTTTTCACGGTTCGCCAAATGTCGGGTCCGCTATAGGTAGACTGCAAATCGTTTTCTAAAAAGGAACGTTGGACTTGACCTTCTTCATGGAAGTCAACGAACTCATAATTAATTCCGATACCTACAGAGTTCCAGTTGTGATTCGGGAATGCAAGATATAAAAGGCACGACCTTTGCTAACACCTGCTGGGCTTGCGCTTAAAGCCACTCGTTCCACACCATCCCACACCGTCGATAGGTTGTCCGTATAAAGGCATTGCGGACTACTTACAAATTCCGTTGTCATTACTAAAAGCTTGTACATGAGGGTTCTTCTATAACTTGTTTCCACTGTCAATATATGACCTAGCTATACTAGCGAGACTTGTGAGGAGTCTTTAAACTCCCCACAAATCCCGATGCAGGAGAGCTACCTAGCAACAGCGAAGGAGTCGAGGATGCGGAAGTAGTCAAGGGCAACAAGTTCAAACGGTAAATAACGGACCTTGGACTCCGGCAAAGCGGAGACACCGTGAATTAACGGTACCGCGCTGGACATTGGATCCTCACACGGCAAGGGCAACAAGGTCGAACGGTAAATCGGCGGACTTCGGGCCTGCACAAAGAGGACGCACCGTGAAATAACGGTGCGGCAGTGGACCTTGTACTCGATCACGCGAGCTTGAGAAGAGGAATAACGGGACCATCACAGGCTATAAAAGGGCGGCGCAAGCGCAGCTCACCCCGAAGTAATAGGGAGTCCTTGCGTGGAGTCTGCGATAAAGTTGGCTGGGCGAAGAGGTCGAGCCTAGTTCTACCTGCTAGGCAATACACCTTGCCGACACAATCCAAATTAAACTTAGGGAGCCTGCGATAAAAGTGGCTGGGCGAAGAGGCAGAACCTAGTTCTACCTGCTAGGCGAAACACCTTGCCGGTCCCGACAGTGAGGTTCGCATAACATCCAGAGTCTCGAAGGATCCGTCACGAGTCAGATACCAGCAAGCAGTCGAGGCGAGGAGCGACGCCGCGAGGCTATTTGTAAGGAGACAAATAAAAACCTTTACGATCCCAACAGAACTCTTGCGTTATTCTTTGGTCAAAGGCAATCCCCCAATATAAATTTGGTGGAACGATCCACAACCTCTCTGTTTACATAGCGAGCGAGAATATCTAAGAAATCAGGTCGTTACATCTGGCGCCCATGAGTGATTGTCCTGACCGAGAAAACAAAAGATCCAAGTTGGGAAAGTCCTGGATTTATAATCTCAGGAAGGAGGATTTCGCCGAGGTGAGCAATGTTTTGGGAATAGCACTCGAGGGTTCAGTAGAGGCGATGAGGAAAACCCTCGCAGAGACGATTTACCGTATAGCAGAAGACCCGGTCGTGGGTCGTGGCAGAGTTGGTGGCAGGTCTGGAGATCAAATTCCGGAAGCTGCCGGTCCCAACATTTAAATTAACCACCGCGAATGCTGAAAGTCTGATATCAAGCCTGGATATTCAGAGCATGGCAAGCGACGGAAGGCAGCCGAGAGGCGAGAGAAAGCGTACGGCCACATCCGCAGGACTACGCCAAGGTTGTCAAGCAAGTCCGAGAGTGGAACTTTCGGTATGACGGCAACGATAAGCCACTGGAATTCCTGGAGCAGGTGGAGTGGTCTGCCGTGACATATGGTCTGGATATAAACCAGATCCCACGAGCAATGCCGGAGCTGCTATAGGGCAGAGTCCTAAAGTGGTTCATAGCCAACAACCGGCAGTGGGACAACTGGGGGACTTCATATTCAGCTTCCAAGGCTATTTCCTCCCTCGAGGCTACATGGAGAAGCTAGCGGACCAGGTCAGGCAGCGGAGGCAGACATACGGGGAAAAATTTAAGGATTACTTGGGTATGTCTGCCAAAGGAGTCCTGAACAGGATCAAGGAGAACAGCACGCCGGCCCTCCGAAGGTTTATCCGGCCGTACGAGTGTCGGCACCTGGACACCCTGATGCGCTGGCAGATGAGTTCGAGGAGCTGGACGAGCAACCGGAGAAGTTTGAGCTGGAAAACCACTCCCAAAGAATACAGAACCGCCCAGAGCTAGGGCCAAGGGCAGAGCAGGGAGCGGTGTGTAGGCGGTGTCAGGAGGACACGAATGTGCCACGGAGGCATACGCCACAGGAACACGGACCACCAGCCGATCGGAGGGGATTTATTCAGAATCCAGCCAACGCTTGTCGCAGATGCGCGTGCGCAGACCATTGGACGAAGGAGTGCCGAAATCGGCGACTCACGTTCTGCTGGCGATGCGGAAAAATAGGTATCCGGGAACGGGGCGGCCAGGGATCGTAAGGTGATGCCTCTCAAAAATAATGGGCGACCTGTGGGCGGAAGAAATGCAACTGTCCGCCACATTGCTCATAGGTGTCGCAAATGTTAAGGCCACGGTGGACACCGGTGCCACAGCGAGCTTCACCAGCAAAGAGCTGGCGGACAGGCTGAAGGCGGTAGGAAAGGTTGGACCCACAAAGAGGCAAGTACGGATGGCGGACGGTAGATGCGGAGACGTAAAATCGCAGTTAGAAATTCAAATCGGACTTGGCACAAGAACAGTGTCAATGGATCTGCTGATCCTACCAGGATTGATCGACGCACTGGTGCTAGGATGGAACTTCCTCACCAAAATCGGAGCCGAGGTGGAAATGCGCAGGTCACAGCGTTGTGATACCGGCGGGGGACTGACACCGAGGCTGGCTGGAGGAAAAACTGGCGGTAGCAGTCGTGGAAGTCTCGAATGGATTTTCGGAAAAGGATGTGGACCAGTTTTAAAAAGACCGAGTTGGAGAGCCTGGAAAATCTGCAAGGCACGTCAAACGTGGCAGTACACAGGATCACCGTGAAGGACGATCAGCCGGTCAAACAGCGGTACTATCCGAAAAATCCAAAAATGCAGGGCGAGATCAACGCCAAAGTAGACGAGCTACTTGAAAAGGGCTGCATCGAACTGTCAAGAAGTCCGTACAGCTCACCAATAACATTTCACCTTAACATTTGCGACACCTATGATCAATGTGGCGGACAGTTGCATTTCTTCCGCCTACAGGTCGCCCATTATTTTTGAGAGGCAGCAACTTATGATCCCTGGGCGCCCGTTGCCGGATACCTATTTTCCCGCATCGCCAGCAGAACGTGAGTCGCCGATTTCGGCACTCCTTCGTCCAATGGTCTGCGCACGAGTTACCGCTGATGTCTTCCCGAAACCGCTGACCTAGGAGATTTCGCAAACTCTACATATGTACCCCACCCGCAAACGAAGCTCTCGATTGTACTTGAAACCAAAATAAAAGTCTGTCTTAGATCGACACTTGAAAGCATAAGTCTTTTATTCGAAGCCTTCTCAAAACTCCACCAGGATCTTCCCGAAGCCTCCTTAACTCTACCAGCACAGTCAACACCAGCCAGATCCGGCCACAGACGATAATTGGCGCAGCCGGTTTTTAAAAAAAACCAAAGATGAAATTCACCGAAATCATCATAGTAGTTACTATGTAATAATTCGGGTAAGCCAAGAGGCAAAGTAAAATAAAATAAACCAGTGGAAATGAAAGTGCAAGCATTTTTGTGTGCCCACAAAGAAATGTGGATAATAAAGAAAATATATATATTTAAACAAAAAAATTTTTTAAATAAATCCAATCAACGATCTGAGTCAACAAGTTAGTGACGGTTAACAAAAAAAAATATTTATAACAAATACCCATTTGGTGTTTATCAATTGTTGACCAGCAGAGTATGCACTGTACATTAAATGTGGTTATCTCAATCTATCTAAATGTGGTTATCTAAATCAAATTATGTATCTATACGAAATGTGACCATCAATCGCTGATCGGCACAAAATGCATCGCGCATTATTATAGATATATAGAACGACATGTTAAAAAAAATATAAATAAAAAAAAATTACACACTACAAATTTTTATTATATATCTATATCAATTGTGACCATCAATCGCTGATCGGCACAAAATGCATCGCGCATTATTATAGAAATTAATGAATTGTGTTCTTTAAATTTTTATATTTCCTTTATTTCCATACACCCGTTAGGGCATAGGTTAATTATTCGGATTTATAACGAAGCTTAAGCGCCGGAGTACAATTTTAGACTAACTTATAAATTACCGCGGCTGCAACTCCAGGCCTCCCTTGGGCGACGGCGCAGTCGCGTTAGTGCAGGGTCAGCACTTTGTGTCTGCCCAGCAATGATCAGGAGTTGGTGGAGTTGGGCAGGCAGCGTTAGCCCCGGAATGCGCTGTCAGCTAATTTGGCCTTGCGCGTGTGGGCTATTGTATCCGGTGCGCAATTCGGCAGATTTTCTGCATTTCGGTTGCGCGTGCTAACTCCTTTCTCTCAGAGCGCCGATGTGGTGGAGATTTGTTAGGCTCAGCTCATGGAGTAACGGAAGACTGAGTCGATTTTGGTGGGCCGTAATGTTTACCAAGGTCATGGCTGAGACAGCGGGTTTCTTTCTTGAGCTTCCCAGTTGGTTAGTGTACCAAGTTCCATTTATTGATACGCTGTTAGAGTAGGTTACAAGGTACGAAACGGATATTTCTTGTTTAAGCCCAAGGTCGTCGACTATAGTCACTTTGGCATCGTTGATGATAAGGGTACCATGATCTATTGTGGTAACCGGATCTAAATGCCCGGTAGGGTGGAGCACTGTGCAGTGACCCCAGAAACCATTTGCTGTGCGCAGGTGTCGCCTTGCAGTTCCTTGCAGAAAGTAGCGCCTACTGTGGCCATACAGCTTCCGATGTTGACGATTCGTGTTGCGCATTCGGCGACCAAGTCCCCGTTTTCGAAGTTCAGAATTTTGTTGTTGTGCTGAACTGGGTAGACTGTAATTTTTCTACATACTAACTTAGAGTTAGGAAATTTAATAAGGAAATGGATTATTTCAGAATTTTGAAAAACGCTTATGCTAGATACTTCTAAAATTTCTACTAAACTGATGTTAGTGGGCTGTTTGTTCTTGAATTCGCTAATGTCGCTGTTATCTAGGATGGCTGGGCTTACAATGTTAAGCTTTGCTAGGGTTAGGCCCATCAAAACATTTTCTAGGTCTGTTATAACTATTCTGTTTTTTGCCAAGATGATTTCTAAAAGATGTGCTTCTTCGTCTCTGTCTACGTTTTGAATTTGGTTAATGGAATTGATGAGTGCAATTAATCTTTCTTGAAATTTAATATTTAATTCAGTTTGCCCTTCCTCGGCGTTAAATAATTGCTCCTGATTGAATTTAATTTTTTCCCAGTCATCAAAGTCGGGGGTTCCCGCAATAACCTTGAGTGCTGTTCCGACAAGGTTAATGCTTAGGTCCGTAATTATTACCTGCGTCCAATGGTCGTCCTTAAGTGTTTCTGTCATTGTCTCTGTTTGGTCCGCATAGTCTTCGTAGGATGTCAAGTTTGTAGCGTATTGTAGGTATCCTTAACTGTCCCAGATTACAATGTCACCGTCTACTATTGGAATGTAGTCCGCGTTTGTGTAGTTGTTGAGTTTAACCGTCGCGTTTGTCGTTACAGCCGTTAGTGTAAGTAGTAAGAAATATTTCGTAAACCTAAAGGAAAATTTGAAAGTGATAAACTTAATTTAGATTGTTAGCGCAAATTGTCCTTATGGACCACCCTCCCTTTAATAAGGACCGTGGTCCCCAGGTCCGCTTCGATGGTCTCTTGACAATTTATTTCCTTAGCGTTTGTTTGCTTTTAGGAACACCTTGTCCCCGACTTTTATTTTTTATGGGTTCTATTCTTGTTAACGTACTCGAGGGACCTTTCCTGTGCCTCCTGGATTTTTTCGTTAGTTTTTTTCTCGACTTCCGTGGGTGTCGAATGTACTATTTCTATTGGTTTTTTGTCTGTTACTGAGTGAATTGTTCTATTGTATTTACTAGTTGCTAGTAAAATTGTTTCTGTCGTGTCGTTAAGTTTATTTTCAAGTTTCAGGCATCTCGCTATTTCTGCAAGAGTGCTGTGAAACCTTTCTACCTGGCCATTTGAAGTGCTGTGTAAGGGGGGTGCGTTTTGAATGGAAATGTCAAAATTGTTAAGCAGTATTGATTTAATTGTTTCGGAATTAAGTGACTTCTTGTTGTCACAATAAATAGTTTTTGTTTTAGGGAAAAAATTTATTATATTAAGTATTGGAGCTTTGACATCTACGATGGCCCTAGAAGTAATTTTTTGAACTATGGCGAATTTAGAAAACTTATCAATGCAGGTGAGAAACAAGTTTCCATCTGTTGAAAAAATGTCAATGTGAAGTACTTCCCCTACTTAAGAGGGAACTAGTGTTTGTCCGACCGTCTGCTTTGTGGGGTGGCGATTGTATTTTGCCATAGAGCAGGTTTTACAATTTGAAGTTACTTCTGTTGATAACCTGAGCATTTTCGGGAAGAAATAGTCTCGTAGGATTTGTTTTACATTTTCTTGAGCAGCGCGATGTGCTCTATTGTGCTCAGCAATTATGATTTCTTTCTGTTCTGTTTTGTCCTGTACGAAAGTTTTTGAATATTTGAAAGTAGTGCTCGGGAATCGTTCGATTAACGGATGTTGAATAAAAGCTAAGATTGGGAGGGAACAATGTATTGCATTAACTATCTCGGAATTTACTGCATCCCCTACTGTGTTTATTAAATCACTGCGGTCAGAGAATTTTATTACGTGTCTAGTTTTACTTTTGAATTGGATGAAATGGTCAACCGACGAACTGTTTCCTTCTTCGATAATTATCTGGTTTCTGAAACAGTTGACCGGGTTGTCTGTCGTGTCGATGGTATATGTTAATGACTGCTCGCTATGTATGGTTGCGGCGTCAGATTCTGGGATATCTTCTAAAGCATTTATATTTTGCCGTGTCAACGCGACCGCTACAAAATGTTCCCTTCCTGGTTTATAAATGACCTGTGCTCCATGGTCATCAATAATTCCTTTCCAACGTTTAAGTTTCGCGTTAGGATTTTTATCCGAGACGGCAAACGTTAATGGTTGGTGGTCTGTATAAATGCGTAAACCTTTTACTCCATATAAATAATAACGGAGGTTTTTAAGTGACCAGACAATGGCAAGTAGTTCTCTCTCGTTTGTTGCGAAGTTTTTTTCAGGATCGCGTAACGTTTGGAAAGCCTCTTTTTGTTCTTTATTTAGATCAATATCAATTTTTCTTGATTGATATTTGCTCACTTTTCCATTTTCCCCTTTTAGGATTCCCGTAAGGAGCCCTGCGATAGATGCAAAACCTTTAATAAAGCATCTATAGTAACTCGCTAACCCCAGAAAAGATGTGAGGTCGAAGAGGGTTTTTGGTTGTGGGAATACTTTGATAGCCCTGACCTTTTCGGGTGAGGTTCGTAGACCCCCTTCTGACACTATGAATCCCAAGTATTCAACGCTTTTTTTAAAAAACTTTGACTTTTCTTGGGATACCCTCATGCCTGCTTCTAGAAGTTCCTCGAGAACCCAGTGAATGTCTCTCACGTGGTCCTCTTTTGTTTTTGAAAAAATAATGACGTCATCGATATAAACGTAGCACGTCTTTGAAATTTGTTCCCTTAGGACGTCGTCGATGGCCCTCTGAAAAATGCTTGGAGCGTTTTTCAAGCCGAACGGCAGTCTACAAAACTCGTATTTACCGTTATTTATGGAGAAGGCCGTTTTCTCTCTGTCCTTCTCCGCTAATTCTATCTGGTGGAAGCCTGATTTCAGATCAAGAGTTGTGAAAAATTTTGACTTGCCCATATTGGACAGTATGGTTGATATTGTCGGAATGGGGTATCTGTCATCCACCGTTTGCTGATTTAATTTTCTAAAATCGATAACTAATCGTTTTTTTTTTAAACCATTTTGGTCGGTTCCTTTTTTGTCTACGACCCAGGTTGGATTATTATAGGGTGATCTAGATGGCCTTATGATGCCGTCCTCTAGAAGTTGTTTAACCTCTGAGTTTACGAATTCTGTCACACCCATGGGATGTGGGTACGATTTTGAGTACACCGGCTGCCCATCTGTTTTTATTGTTGCAATAGTATTTATGTTGTAGGGTAAAGCCTCGTCTGGATCAGCGAAAGCTTTACAGTCTTTTTTAATCATATTATCAAAAGCGTTTTTTATTGCAGGTGGAACACTTTCGTCATCAATTTTGATGAAATTTACATTTTCAGATTTGGTAAACTGAAGTTTTTCTGACGTGCTACTAGTTTGCAACATATTTTTAGTAAAGTCGAGTTTCGCATTCACTTGTTTAAGCAAGTCGAGCCCGATAATACCGTCAAAACCCTTAAGAGCGTTAAGGATAAAAAATTTGATTTTGTTTGAAATATTGAAATCAAACATTTTTTTGTAATTTGTGTGTGGCCATGAATTGACCTTACATTGAACGGGTTGTCCACTTCCACGATGCCTTTAAGCGTCGGGAGATGCGCAATATAATTTTTTGATTGTTCTGTATCGATTAATAATTTTATTTTTTGCCCTGCTAACCTACAAGTAATATAAGGGAGCAGGGATTTTATTCTAAAAAATTGCAGATATCATCTGCGTCTAAATCATCTTCATTCTCTGTTGCATACGCTTCGGCAACAGAATCGTATTCTTCTTCAGACGGTTTTTCTTCTGGCATGAAGTTTATTTTTTGTTGGCTTCGTGCCGACTGGTTCTTTCGCCAGTTTCTATTCTGTCTAAATTTAGAGAAAGTATCTACCTCCATGGGCTCCGGTTTTGGCCGGGCCTGAGTGTTTTCTACGTAAGGACGAGTGTTTTGTTTGGACGAGGGCGTTTGATTATTTCCCCAGTTTTTACCTCTGGTAAAGTAAGGGTTTTTTTTAATTGCCCCTGTGTTTTGGTTCGGCTCATAGATAGGTGAGCTTGACTGTTGTGGTGGGTTTTTCCAAGAGGTTGGTCGGTAATTACTGGCCTTATTTATTTTTTCTTCGCTATGCCGAGCGAAGCTGGCCGCGAATATGCTCCTTTCATTGCTTGATTCTGCCTCCTGTGCAAGAGCTAGTGCCGTTGGTAGGTCCCGTGGTTGCGCCAGGAAAACGGCCATTTTTAATGACTTCTTTAAGCCAGAAACGAACGCATGAAGTGCGTCTTCTCTAAATTTGTTATTAAGTACGGCTGCAGCGTCGTGCGTCATTACTATCTTATTTGTCAGAAGTGTTAACCTTTTTTCGACTTCATCATAATATTTAAGTAGCGGTAAATCTCCTTGCCTTGAAAGGCTTAACTCCTGTTGAATTACATGAGCTGGAGTTTTGTCCGCATATGTAAAATCGAGGCGGGCTAATATAGCGTGAAAGTTAAGTACTGTATTAAATGAAGCTAATACGGCCGCTGCCGGGCCTCTAACTTAATTTCTAAGGATGGCCACGGCTTGATAGTGCCGACTGCTGCCCAAGTAAGGCTCAAAGACCTTATAAGCTGCGATGGCGGCCTGTCTCCAGGATACGTAATTTTCCTGTTTCCCATCAAATTCGGGGACTGATTTTATAATGTCTAGGGGCTCGTTGCACTCGGCTCCTGGTATAATACTTATTTCTTTAAAGATTTCTATTTTTGGGGTCTCTTTTTTTAATATGTTTAGTTCCCCCATGATTACACTTAATTTTTCGTCAAACAGCCTTTGCTGTCCTTCTAGGGCCTCACTTATGGCCGCTTCCATGCTTGCGATTTGTTCGGGCTGCATGGTTTTTGGTTCTTGTGAGGGGGTATTTAATGGATTAAAATTTCAAAAGTACTTTTCCTTAGGGATATATTGGCCCTACTGGATGAGGGCTCACAGTCCTCACTTTCGCTATTTTCTGCTTGTATTCCCCCACTTTTTTGTGCTAAAAGTTGCTTATATTCCTCTATGAGTTCATCGCCCGATGAGTCTGTGTCGTTGTTTCTGAACATTAGCTTTTTTATGAGCGAGCGAGAATTTTTTTTCATAAAGATGGAATATATTTATTTTATTCCATTTATTTATTTTAAACTTTCATTTATAATTTTTATTAATATGCTTAAGTTGAATTCTTAAAAGCACTTACAAAAGATTTTTGGGGAAAAAAAACCTTTCGTAATTTTTAATTATTATATAGAAAAAGAATACAAAAAATATTCTCTCAGTGTAGGCGGGCACGAAGTGCGAACTGAATTTTTCTTTGTATAAAAATATATTTGTTGCAATATGCAGAATTGTTCTACAGCCACTTTATTGAAATTTAATTTATTTTTCGTTGCGAACAAGAACAAAAACAAAAACAAGAAGCCCACTTACATGTTTATTTTATTGGCTGCTTCTTCGGTGACGTTTCTGTTCTTCGTGCGGGCCGCGGGGCTGGTCGGTGGCAACGGCTTCCGTTGACGGTTGTCGTACCCTCGAGCGGGGCGAGGGGTTTGGTTGATGAAGGCGGCTACTGCTGGCGGTTGTCGTACCCTCGAACGGGGCGAGGGATTTGGTTGATGAAGGCGGCTACTGCTGGCGGTTGTCGTACCCTCGAGCGGGGCGAGGGGTTTGGTTGGCAGCGGCGCCTAGTCAGTGGTTTTTAAACAAACAAAAAAATTTTTTCCAGTAGCAGCAGTATGACTTGTAACTACTTTTTACTTCTCACGGTTGCTCCGTTTTCTAATTGTGTGTTTTTTATTTTTTACTCTTGCAGTGTGATTTGTGAGTTTAAATTCTGGCGTTTGCCAGTTGTTTTGCTTCACTTTTTTGGGTGTGATTTTTGTTGTTCACTTTATTACTTTTTTGTTTGTTGGGTTCTTTAGTTTAGCTGGGCGCCAATTAATGAATTGTGTTCTTTATATTTTTATATTTCCTTTATTTCCATACACTCGTTAGGGCATAGGTTAATTATACGGATTTATAACGAAGCTTAAGCCCCGGAGTACAATTTTAGACTAACTTATAATTTACCGCGGCTGCAACTCCAGGCCTCCCTTGGGCGACGGCGCAGTCGCGTTAGTGCAGGGTCAGCACTTTGTGTCTGCCCAGCAATGATCACTCGTCGCTGGCGTGCTAGAGTTGGGCAGGCAGCGTTATCCCCGGAATGCGCTGTCAGCTAATTTGGCCTTGCCAATTCGGCAGATTTTCTGCATTTCGGTAGCGCGTGTTAACTTAGATATATAAAAACGACATGTTTAAAAAAAATATAAATAAAAAAAATTTATATATCTATATCAATTTTGACCATCAATCGCTGATCGGCACAAAATGCATCGCGCATTATTATAGATATATAAAAACTACATGTATAAAAAAATATAAATAAAAAAAATGTTATACACTACAAATTTTTATTATATATCTATATCAATTGTGACCATCAATTGCTGATCGGCACAAAATGAATCGCGCATTTTTATAGATATGTACAACCTAAAACACTCCAAATACAACGTACACTGAAAATTTTATTTTCGCACCCACATCAATTTCGACCATCTATGTCTGAATCACATCGACAATTGTTACACACTTTAAATTGTCTTCGAACCTCCACATACGCACAATTAAAACATACAACCATACAAAAATATTATTCATGGCTAAGCACTCTAAATAGAGGAAGGGAGGGTGGCACCACTCGCGTAGTCTGTGTTCCAGGCCTTTTGTTCTTTTGTATATTTATATAAATGAGAGCGTAAGACCGGGAACCAACGACGACTCGCTCTTTCTTCCTCCCCTATTCCCTTGTTCTTGCCATGAAACCGGATACAATTGAGCCCCACACATAAAAAAACAAAAAAATAAATAAATAAACAGCTACAATGCTGCAGAAAAGAATACAAACTCGTCGATGAAAACGTTGAAAAAAAAAAAAAAAAAACCTCTAAACTATTTACATTGTTGCCATTTCAACTATAATTTAAGAGTAAAATCAAATAGCAATTTGCGAAAGAAGCACACAGAAATCTTAGTAATCATTACCTCACCAACTGTTTGAATAATTGCTTTGCCCCATGGTCACCACACTAAAAGAACACACACACACGCTAATTATGTCGGTTTTACAGATTCTCAGCGTAATACAACGACACAAATTTTAGTAACTATTAGCATAGACTAAGCCATATACCCATATCCGATATATTAGCCTTTGTCAAGCAATTGCCTACTTTCGAAGGGACCGCAGGTACCCTCCAGAAATTTATTGTAAGCGTTGAGGAAATTATTATGTTAATAAGGGGAACGGACCAGACCCCGTACGGACAATTACTACTATGATAAGAACCTTGAGAAACAAAATTAAAGGAAAAGCGGACGAGACTCTGAATATCTTGGACACCAAGCTAGAATGGGACAGTATCAGGGAAAATTTGAAGCGTATGTATGCCTGCAAAAAGGCAGAACCGATACTCTTCGCCGAAATTCAGAACCTTCCCGCTAGTTTGTCCCTGGGTAGATTATTTTTCGAAATCACAAGACTCCGTAGCGAACTTTTGTCACTCCCCGCAGACCCAGACCACGGTGTAAGTGCAGCATCAAAAAGAGCTCTTTATTATGGAATTTGCCTTAACGCCTTCCTCGTCAGGCTACGGGACCCACTCAGAACGGTCATCCGAGCCCGGAATCCGACAACGATCGAGGCGGCTTACGAGTGGTGCCAAGCTGAGCAGAACTTCATTTATCAAAAACAAAACAAACTACAAAACAATAGATTCAACTCAGACCGCAATAGACCCTATCAGAGGGGTTCGTACCAGAACAACTCTGTTGGTGGAAATAACTACTCTTCCAATAATTACGGGCAAGATTATCGTGGAAATTCCTACTCCTCGGGAAACCCGTTCCGTGGCGACAGCTCAAATTTTCAACAAGAAGCCTCGACCGACAAGTCCGATACATAAACAAGAAAACGCATGGTCTATTTCTTCCCTATATAGTTGTCATCCTATCCTATTCCCCAAAACCACTAAAATTCCTCGTCGACACCGGTTCCGCTTATTCTTTTGTAGACCCAAGCCTTATTCCGCAAGGTACCATACAAAAATGAGAAAATTATGTCCGAATCACAACAGTCCTGGAAAGTTATTCGCTGACCTTAAGGGCTGTACTACCCATACCAATAGAATTTAAAGAACATGGAGAAATTCAGTTACTACTTTTCAAATTCCACCCATACTTTGATGTTCTTCTTGGAATTGATTTCCTAACAGACCGAAAAGTAAAGATTAATATTGAGGAACTTAAAATCGAAACCCCATTCACCACAATCAACATTATTACAGAAGTTAATAGAGGAACAGATGAACTTTTTATCCAGCCCCAAAGTTAAACCATTATCAAACTACCAGTAAATCTAATGGAAGGTGACTTTCCCTGTAATTCACTACAGGTAGACAGCCATTTTTCTGTTTCCGGGGGACTTTACACAGCCTCAGACGGCCATAGCTTCTTTGAAATAACTAACAATTCCGGGACTGGACAGATCCTATGCCTCGACCAACCATTGAAAGGAACAACCATAAAACAAAGAATGTTACGACCAAATAAACGGGGTAACACTCAATCCAAGCTACCAACAAATAAGGGACAATCTTAGCGAACAAATTTTGATGGACCATCTAACGGACGAGGAAAAACAAGGGCTGGTTAAAATTTGCAAAAAATTTCAAAATCTTTTCTATGACGACGTGACACCCCTCACATTTTCCAACACAGTCAAGCACCCTATCCCGACTACCGACAACATACCAATACATGTCAAAACGTACAGATATACATATATACATAAGGAGGAGGTCCGAAAACAAATATCCAAAATGCTTGAACAAAATATTATAAAAAAACAGCCACTCCCCTTGGGGCGCCGCCGTGTGCGTAGTTCCAAAAAATCCGACTCCCCCGAACAAAAGAAGTGGAGATTGGTAATAGATTTCAGGAAACTGAACGAAAAAACCATCTCCGACAGGTACCCGATCCCCAATATTATCGACATTCTTGACAACATCGGGCCAAATATTTTTCCACTTTAGATTTGGCCAGCGGGTTTCATCAAATCCAGATGGACCCCAGAGACATGGCCAAAACAGCCTTCTCGGTGGAAAACGGACATTACGAATTCACGAGAATGCCCTTCGGACTGAAAAACGCCCCAGCTACCTTCCAAAGGGTAATGGATAATGTACTAGGCGAATTAATAGGAGACATTTGCTTAGTCTATCTTGACGACATCATTATATTCTCTGCATCCCTCCAAAAACACTTAATGGACGTAAACTCTGTATTTCAGAGATTACGCCAAGCAAATCTAAAAATTCAAACCACCAAGTCGAATTTCTTGAGAAAGGAAATCGATTTTTGGGACACGTAATAACACAGGATGGTATCAAACCAAACCCAGACAAAATAGCAGCGGTGAAAAATTTCCCTTGCCCAAAAACTACTAAACAAATAAAATCCTTTTTAGGATTATTGGGTTGTTATAGGAAGTTTATAAAAGACTTTGCTAGAATAACGAAACCCATTTCTCGCCAGCTTAAGGGTGGCAAATCCGTCATTATAGATGCAGAATTTATAGAGGCGTTTGAAATTTGTAAAACTCTTCTAACAAACAACCCGATCTTGCAACACCCAAACTTCCAAAAACCATTTTCTCTCACCACGGACGCAAGTAACTTCGCCATTGGTGCCGTTCTCTCCCAGGGCCCTGACGGGTCCGACATATCAATTTGTTTCGCGAGTAGAACCTTGAATGAAGCGGAAACCCGGTATTCAACTATAGAGAAAGAAATGTTAGCAATAATCTGGACAGTTAAGTACTTTCGCCCATATTTGTATGGCAACAAATTCAAAATCATTACAGATCACAAACCCTTAGTATGGTTATAAAACTTTAAGGGCCAAAACCCGAAGCTCCTTCGCTGGAAACTAACCCTCTCTGAGTACGATTACGATATTGTCTACAAAAAAGGTTCACAAAACGTCATTGCCGATGCTTTGAGTAGAATTGAGCCAAACATAGTTGCCAACGACGGCGACAGTACCGTTTCACCGAAGCTCCCGAAGCTCCTTCGCTGGAAACTAACCCTCTCTGAGTACGATTACGATATTGTCTACAAAAAAGGTTCACAAAACGTCATTGCCGATGCTTTGAGTAGAATTGAGCCAAACATACTTGCCAACGACGGCGACAGTACCGTTTCACCTAGTATCCCATTAGCCCAAAAGGCACTTAACACATTCAACACACAAGTTATATTCGAAATCGGCCAGACCCCCTCATTTGTAAAGAGCAATCCATCTAAGAATAAAACACGGACACGTATAACGGAACCATCTTCTACCTTAGAAGGAATCACAGATATTTTAAAACCAATTTTAACACCAAACAAGACCTTGGCAGTTCACTCACCCGACGAAGTTTTCAATATAATTCCAAAAAGCTTACACCAAATATTTCGCAGACTCCGGTTTGTATAAGATTTACAGATGTCTCATTCTTTTACACGAGCCTATCGACCCGAATAAATTAACTGCCTAATAAAAACTCATCATTCTAACAACAATCATAGAGGGGTGGAAGAGATGTACCAGCATCTAAAAAGGGAAATTTACATACCCCAACTTAAATCTCTAATCTCACAAGTAATCCGGGATTGCGAAACCTGCCTTACACTTAAGTACGATAGGTGTCCACAAAAACCACCATTTGTATTACCAGAAATACCGAACAGGCCCCTAGAAATATTACAAAAGGACATATATACTATCAATAATAATTATAACTTAACAATTATTGATAAATTCTCCAAATTCGCTCAAGCCTACCAGTTAACCAACAGAAACTCAATTCTGGTTATCAAAGCCTTTAAAACCTTCTTTTGCCAGTTTGGAATACCCAAAAAAATAATACTTGACCAGGGGGCCGAGTTCTCTGGTGCTATTTTCAAAGACTTCCTGGCACAATACGAAATAGAACTTCATATTACTTCCTTTCAACAGTCCAGTAGTAACTCTGTAGTAGAACGTTTACATTCCACTCTAGCAGATATCTATAGAATCATTTTGAGTAAGAGAAAAAAATTAAAATTAACCATTGAACACGATGAGATACTTTCCGAAACCATAATAACCTACAACAATGCGATCCACTCTAGTACAAATTTAACTCCATTCAAACTTTTTAGTGGCCGCACTCACATTTTTTAAAAAAACAGTCAAATTCGACAATGAACACGATTACTTACAAAAACTTAACGAATTTCAAACTGAGCTATACCCGACGTTAAAGAAACACATGACGGACACAACGAAAAGACGAATAGATCGCTTAAACGAGAACAGGACAACCCCCCCGACTTACCGGTTGGAACTTCTATTTTTCGCAAGGAAAATAGGAGAAATAAAATCAAAAATAAATACTGGATAGCGGAGTAACATTACGAACAATAAGGAAACAAAAACTACACAAGCAAAAAGTTAGGAGAGCTGTAATACAGACAAATGACACATAAGCATACTTGCGAAACTTGCTTAATTATACTCCCAATGTAATTTTACAGATTGACCTTGGGAACAACTCAACGGCTCGTTGGCGAAATATTGGATAAAGATACACCCCTTTTAAAAATCAACCTGGGTACAGCGAGAGTGGTAAAATCATTTAAAATATTTAAACATGTAATTCATCTGAACAATTATGAGGAATCGGCAGCTAAAACACAGGAGGTGATAGGAAACTTACCTGACGAACAGGGTTTTGAAGATTTGAAACTCACCTTACATCAAAAATTATCTCAAGTTCAACAAAGACTAAATTCCTTGCTTTCCAACAATGGGGGTAATAGGCCAGGGAGAGGATTAATTAATGGATTAGGCCACATAGTTAAAATAGTTTCAGGGAATATGGACGCCTATGACGAGGCAAAAACAAACAAAGATTTGAGGAAATAACTAACCACATTAACAGGGAGCAAGATCGGAGCTTATATGCAATTTTGTAAATTAATACCAGAATAAAATCTTTAAAGAAATAGATGACGAACAGAAAAACATTCAACTTATCCAATATATAGACAGGATTAATTTCAACATAGATTTACTTTACAATCACTTAAATAAATAAATAAATATAGCGGAAAGCCTACTATTTGCCAAATTAAAAATAGTCCCGAAATACTTATTAAATTCTAGGGAAATGGAAAAATTAAAAACTTTACTAGCAGATCAGAAAGTAGAAGTTCAGATGGAACACGAATTATATAATGTGCTTTCATTAGAATCCACTACTATTAATAAAACACTCATATTTAACATTAAAGTTCCAATTCTGTTCCAACAATCTTACAATTTATACCGACTCATAGCACTACCACTTAACAAAACAATGTATGTAAACGTACCGAATATTATTATTAAGAATGATGTAGAAATTAAGATTATTGATACACCTTGTATAAAAGTGGGTAGTACACATGTTTGCGAAACTCCTTCGACTCCGAATAACACAGAATGCCTCTTCAACCTTCTGGACGACAGGGAAGCGACCTGCAACACAATAAAAAGGGATCATCAACCACAATTCCCATAAAGGGATTGATGGTTATCCTCAGTGTGGAGAACTTGAACATCACCTCCAACTGCATCTCCAGTAAGATCTTCAGCGGCTCTATGCTCATAAAATACGATAACTGTTCTATCTCCGCCAACGGGACCAAATACGTCGAGGCCGCCACTACAATAATTGACGACATCGAAATTAGCCTCCCTCACATCCAACACTTAACAACAATTCCCGAGGTCGAACCCTTAAACTTTCAAGTATTACATCTGCACAACCTGGAAAATGGATTGGCAGTTTCCAAAATAGAAGAACGTGCCACTACTCACCTGTCAATCATATACATACTCGTGGCATCGTCAATCCTGATTACAACTGTGGCTTGGACCTTTAAAAAAATAATTTTTTTCCCTACCCCGGTGGACCCCATTGTCACTCCCGCCATACCTTCATTATGGCCATCGTTCCAAGCTAAGGGAGGAGGAGTTACCGCTGATGTCTTCCCGATGACCCCCTCGGGCATTGTCCTACTAACGGCGAAAATTACCGACCGCGTGCACAGACACAAATTGCAACTTATTATAGTTAAAATCCCCCTTAATCAAAACCGCTAGTTAAAACCACTCTTAGCTTACACCGCTATTGAAACGCTGCTCTTAGATAAAACCTCTAGTTCAATCTTAGTTAACACCGCTGGTGGTTAAAACCTCTTGTACATATTTGTAATCAAAGAAAATCGCCCGCAAATACAGTCTACTCTTGTTGTTTGCACAACAACAATAAACTTTCTAGTTGCAAGATATTTATTTACCACAAATCTTACTATTGCCGTAACTGACAACAATTACAAAGGCGCATGGGAAAAGCTTCAGAAGCGCTTTAACAAAAAATCGTTTATTGTTATCGCTGCCTTCTGAAAATAGTTTAAACATCGCTTATTTACGTAGAGTAGTGGTTTACAAGTGAATACGAACCTAGAGGCGCTGAATTGTAACGACCGCGATGCATGGTTAATTTACATATTGCTTTCAAAATTAAACCCTGAATTAAAACAAGCCTGGGCTATTTCCAGTGATTCAGATAAAGAACCTGTTAAATTAATTGATTCATTTGAACTTGTCTTCACCCGTTGTGATACCTTGGAATCTTGCCAGGACCTTGGCTATTGCCAGGGACAGCACAATATTTACGCATTTAGCCTAATAAACACCCTGTAAGCCCTAGATCGTCGCCCATTTGCAAAGGATTGTAAATTATGCTTTAATTGCCTCAGCCGATCACAACGGGTCCGGGACTACAAATCGCCATATTGTTGCAGGAGCAAACCCAAAAATCATACCTTGCTCCATCCAGACGAAATACGAGCCGCCCCAGTAGTGTCCGCACAGATCACATCTGGTAACATCACTACGACTCCACCGATTGATTATACTGATACAGCTGCTGTCAGCCATTACACTTTGGAGAGGTATTTTGTGGCCAATAGAAAACCCTACGCGAAAGATTCCAGCCAAAAAAGTCGCATATGCGCAAGAAGGCAACATGCAGAATGTTGCTTGATACTGGATTTACAGTATCGAAAGTCGCAGAATCGTTTAACCAAAGGATCGGAATACAGCGTAACCATGCTTGCATGGTGCCCTTTTTATCTTGCATTCCCGAATCACAACTGGAACTCTAGAGGTATCGGGATTAATTATGAGTTCGTTGACTTTCATGATTCCTGCCCAGAAGGTCAAGTCCAACGTCTACCTTTAGCGGACCCGACATTTGGCGAACCGTGAAAAATCGACGTTATCTTAGGCACTGACCAACTATGGAACTAATGCTAAATATTCTATCTCAATACTAATTTTAGTTCGGCTATTACAGGTAGCTACAATGACTTCAAAAAAACCTCTACGCATGCACTAGTCCATCACGCTCATGAGGATCTGGGTGCTCTCGTTCGATCATATATGGACATGGAGCGAGTAAACCGAGCAAACTTACAATTGACGCTAGTGAGCTGAGCAACATTTTGTTACCACGTACGTTCGTCTAGAGGACGGGGTATACATTGTTCAATAACCATTCAAGGACTCTGTGCCGCCAATCAGGTCAACCTGGCCTCGAGCTATGAACTGCATCGTTTCGTTGGAACGAAACTTTCGGAAATTCTATGCACTCATACAACATTATGTTCAATTTTTTGGAGAATTATTTAGAAATACAACATATGGAGAAAACTCATTCTGCTACGCTTACTGAGGACACCGCAAGTTATAATAGTTCTCCTCGATATTTATATCTTCATATCTTTTCTTTAAATTAGAAACTTCTGAAGTCACCAATACGCTTACCAAGCACATTTTGTTGTCTGAACTTGCCAAAATATACGATCCACTGGGCTTTCTCGCCCCTACAACGGTTTTCCTGAAAGTTATTTTTCAAGATAGTTTGCTGAGGCCATAAAGGAATTGAGTGTCAACGATCATGGACAAGATGAGCCAAATTTACTTATTCAAAGCATAGTAGAACGCCTATTTGAAGGAAAAATAAATAAATAAATAATATAGCGGAAAGCCTACTATTTGCCAAATTAAAAATAGTCCCGAAATACTTATTAAATTCTAGGGAAATGGAAAAATTAAAAACTTTACTAGCAGATCAGAAAGTAGAAGTTCAGATGGAACACGAATTATATAATGAGCTTTCATTAGAATCCACTACTATTAATAAAACACTCATATTTAACATTAAAGTTCCAATTCTGTTCCAACAATCTTACAATTTATACCGACTCATAGCACTACCACTTAACAAAACAATGTATGTAAACGTACCGAATATTATTATTAAGAATGATGTAGAAATTAAGATTATTGATACACCTTGTATAAAAGTGGGTAGTACACATGTTTGCGAAACTCCTTCGACTCCGAATAACACAGAATGCCTCTTCAACCTTCTGGACGACAGGGAAGCGACCTGCAACACAATAAAAAGGGATCATCAACCACAATTCCCATAAAGGGATTGATGGTTATCCTCAGTGTGGAGAACTTGAACATCACCTCCAACTGCATCTCCAGTAAGATCTTCAGCGGCTCTATGCTCATAAAATACGATAACTGTTCTATCTCCGCCAACGGGACCAAATACGTCGAGGCCGCCACTACAATAATTGACGACATCGAAATTAGCCTCCCTCACATCCAACACTTAACAACAATTCCCGAGGTCGAACCCTTAAACTTTCAAGTATTACATCTGCACAACCTGGAAAATGGATTGGCAGTTTCCAAAATAGAAGAACGTGCCACTACTCACCTGTCAATCATATACATACTCGTGGCATCGTCAATCCTGATTACAACTGTGGCTTGGACCTTTAAAAAAATAATTTTTTTCCCTACCCCTGTGGACCCCATTGTCACTCCCGCCATACCTTCATTATGGCCATCGTTCCAAGCTAAGGGAGGAGGAGTTACCGCTGATGTCTTCCCGATGACCCCCTCGGGCATTGTCCTACTAACGGCGAAAATTACCGACCGCGTGCACAGACACAAATTGCAACTTATTATAGTTAAAATCCCCCTTAATCAAAACCGCTAGTTAAAACCACTCTTAGCTTACACCGCTATTGAAACGCTGCTCTTAGATAAAACCTCTAGTTCAATCTTAGTTAACACCGCTGGTGGTTAAAACCTCTTGTACATATTTGTAATCAAAGAAAATCGCCCGCAAATACAGTCTACTCTTGTTGTTTGCACAACAACAATAAACTTTCTAGTTGCAAGATATTTATTTACCACAAATCTTACTATTGCCGTAACTGACAACAATTACAAAGGCGCATGGGAAAAGCTTCAGAAGCGCTTTAACAAAAAATCGTTTATTGTTATCGCTGCCTTCTGAAAATAGTTTAAACATCGCTTATTTACGTAGAGTAGTGGTTTACAAGTGTATACGAACCTAGAGGCGCTGAATTGTAACGACCGCGATGCATGGTTAATTTACATATTGCTTTCAAAATTAAACCCTGAATTAAAACAAGCCTGGGCTATTTCCAGTGATTCAGATAAAGAACCTGTTAAATTAATTGATTCATTTGAACTTGTCTTCACTCGTTGTGATACCTTGGAATCTTGCCAGGACCTTGGCTATTGCCAGGGACAGCACAATATTTACGCATTTAGCCTAATAAACACCCTGTAAGCCCTAGATCGTCGCCCATTTGCAAAGGATTGTAAATTATGCTTTAATTGCCTCAGCCGATCACAACGGGTCCGGGACTACAAATCGCCAAATACTTGTTGCAGGAGCAAACCCAAAAATCATACCTTGCTCCATCCAGACGAAATACGAGCCGCCCCAGTAGTGTCCGCACAGATCACATCTGGTAACATCACTACGACTCCACCGATTGATTATACTGATACAGCTGCTGTCAGCCATTACACTTTGGAGAGGTATTTTGTGGCCAATAGAAAACCCTACGCGAAAGATTCCAGCCAAAAAGTCGCATATGCGCAAGAAGGCAACATGCAGAATGTTGCTTGATACTGGATTTACAGTATCGAAAGTCGCAGAATCGTTTAACCAAAGGATCGGAATACAGCGTAACCATGCTTGCATGGTGCCCTTTTTATCTTGCATTCCCGAATCACAACTGGAACTCTAGAGGTATCGGGATTAATTATGAGTTCGTTGACTTTCATGATTCCTGCCCAGAAGGTCAAGTCCAACGTCTACCTTTAGCGGACCCGACATTTGGCGAACCGTGAAAAATCGACGTTATCTTAGGCACTGACCAACTATGGAACTAATGCTAAATATTCTATCTCAATACTAATTTTAGTTCGGCTATTACAGGTAGCTACAATGACTTCAAAAAAACCTCTACGCATGCACTAGTCCATCACGCTCATGAGGATCTGGGTGCTCTCGTTCGATCATATATGGACATGGAGCGAGTAAACCGAGCAAACTTACAATTGACGCTAGTGAGCTGAGCAACATTTTGTTACCACGTACGTTCGTCTAGAGGACGGGGTATACATTGTTCAATAACCATTCAAGGACTCTGTGCCGCTAATCAGGTCAACCTGGCCTCGAGCTATGAACTGCATCGTTTCGTTGGAACGAAACTTTCGGAAATTCTATGCACTCATACAACATTATGTTCAATTTTTTGGAGAATTATTTAGAAATACAACATATGGAGAAAACTCATTCTGCTACGCTTACTGAGGACACCGCAAGTTATAATAGTTCTCCTCGATATTTATATCTTCATATCTTTTCTTTAAATTAGAAACTTCTGAAGTCACCAATACGCTTACCAAGCACATTTTGTTGTCTGAACTTGCCAAAATATACGATCCACTGGGCTTTCTCGCCCCTACAACGGTTTTCCTGAAAGTTATTTTTCAAGATAGTTTGCTGAGGCCATAAAGGAATTGAGTGTCAACGATCATGGACAAGATGAGCCAAATTTACTTATTCAAAGCATAGTAGAACGCCTATTTGAAGGAAAAATAAATAAATAAAATAATTATGTGAGTATCTACTTGAAGCTTTAGAAGAGGATAGGTCCCCTCGATTTGTCAAAGTTCTCGGACTCCGCTATCAAGATTATCTTTTCTTTAAATAAGAAGTCACCAATACGCTTACTAAGCACATTTTGTTGTCTGAACTTGCCAAAATAAGCGATCCGCTGGGCTTAATCGACCCGAAAACGGTTTTCCTTCCTATCTTTTTTAAGATAACCAACCGTTACCACCGCAACTATGTGCACGTCGGCCGCAATTCGTTGCTGATATGATATGCACCCCACGCATACGCAGCCGTCATTTACAGTCGCATAGAAGTCAACAATGGAAATGCTGTTTGACTGATAAATTCTAAAACACGCGTTGCACCAATCTAGACCATTTCTATTCCATGTCTCAAGTTGAATGCAACCCGTCTGCTATATAAATTGATTGCACTTCTCAATCACTCACTCACTGTTCCTATTTCCAAAATCTCGTGTTGTCCTGCATTGGTTATCACCCGCTCCTCGGACTTGGAACACATATGTTTGCAAAGGCACCGCTGAGATTCTGGAAGTTTCTCGAGCTGCTGGAAACATATTCGCAGCGGCGATAATCCTGCAGACTGCGTATCACGAGGAATGCTGCCAAAGGACCTCGTCAATCATGAACTCTGGTGGAATGGACCATCTTGGCTATCCCAGTCACGCTCAACTTGGCCACCTGTGGAAGCTAAGTTTTCGGTGCCGACAAAAGAGGATGAGTGCAAAGAAGTTAAATTCCAGCTGAACGTTACTCTGCGCGTTTCCAATGACGGAAATATTCTTTCTTGTATGATCAGTAGGACTTCAGCATGGACTCATTTACTTCGCACGCTCAGGTACTGCACCGCTTTGTCTATTGACACCGTTCCTGTCGGCATGGGAGCTGATTATGCACGCTCTATTATATTAAAACTTGTTCTTCACAGCGGACTATAAACTGTTGCTTTTGGGTCAACTACTGTCAACGAAATCCAAGCTGATCCGACGCACGCCCTTCAAAGACGAAGAGCAGCTATTTCGCGTTGATGGACGCATAAAAAACTGAGTGCCAAATTTTGATGCGAACCACCCAATTATTCTGCCCAAAGAATCTTCAGTTGCTCTTTTGCTAGCCAGACATCAACACCTTACAACGATCCATGCTAGACTGGAATTTACATTTCATAGTCTACGCCAGAAATACTTGATCTTAGGAGCTCGAAAAATTGTTCGAAACAGTTTGTTTTCTGCAGCGCAAAAATGCAATCAAGACATCCACAGGGCGAACCAAGGCGATCCTTACTGAACTGGTCAGCGATTTGACAACATCAGCATTTCTAGCTGCCTCCAGACGATTTGGTCTCGGCGTCCCATAACGTCCCATGCAGAATGTTGCTTGATACTGGATTTACAGTATCGAAAGTCGCAGAATCGTTTAACCAAAGGATTGGAATACAGCGTACCCATGCTTGCATATCAGTTGTTGGTTTAAGCGCAAGCCCAGCAGGTGTTAGCCAAGGTCGTGCCCTTTTTATCTTGCATTCCCGAATCACAACTGGAACGATTTGCCGTCTACCTATAGCGGACCCGACATTTGGCGAACCGTGAAAAATCAACGTTATCCTAGGCACTGAACAACTATGGAACTAATGCTAAATATTCTATCTCAATACTAATTTTAGTTCGGCTATTACAGGTAGCTACAATGACTTCAGAGAAACCTCTACGCATGCACTAGTCCATCACGCTCATGAGGATCTGGGTGCTCTCGTTCGATCATATATGGACATGGAGCGAGTAAACCGAGCAAACTTACAATTGACGCTAGTGAGCTGAGCAACATTTTGTTACCACGTACGTTCGTCGAGAGGACGGGGTATACATTGTTCAATAACCATTCAAGGACTCTGTGCCGCCAATCAGGTCAACCTGGCCTCGAGCTATGAACTGCATCGTTTCGTTGGAACGAATCTTTAATTTTTTTGGAGAATTATTTAGAAGGACAACATATGGAGAAAACTCCTGCTGCTACGCTTGCTGAGGACACCGCAAGTTTTAATAGTTCTCCTCGATATTTATATCTTCATATCTTTTCTTTAAATTAGAGACTTCTGAAGTCACCAATACGCTTACCAAGCGCATTTTGTTGTCTGAACTTGCCAAAATATACGATCCACTGGGCTTAATCGACCCAAAAACGGTATCCACGCATACGCGGCCGTCATTTACAGTCGCATAGAACTCAACAATGGAAATGCTGTTTGACTGATAATTTCTAAAACTCGCGTTGCGTGTCGGCATGGGAGCTGATTATGCACGCTCTATTATATTCAAACATGTTCTTCACAGCGGACTATAAACTGTTGCTTTTGGGTCAACTACTGTCAACGAAATCCAAGCTGATCCGATACACGCCCTTCATAGGCGACGAGCAGCTATTTCGCGTTGGTGGACGCATAAAAAAATGAGTGCCAGATTTTGATGCGAACCACCCAATTATTCTGCCCAAAGAATCTTCGGTTGCTCTTTTGCTAGCCAGACATCAACACCTTACAACGATCCATGCTAGACTGGAATTTACATTTCATAGTCTACGCCAGAAATACTTGATCTTAGGAGCTCGAAAAATTGTTCGAAACAGTTTGTTTTCTGCAGCGCAAAAATGCAAGTACGTCACTCATGGCTTACAATCAAGACATCCACAGGGCGAACCAAGGCGATCCTTACTGAACTGGTCAGCGATTTGACAACATCAGCATTTCTAGCTGCCTCCAGACTATTTGGTCTCGGCGTTCCATAACGTAAATGCAACAGATAGCAGTATCGCAAAGTCAAGACAAAGACATTTCGAATTGTTTTTCGAGCCACGAAATTAATTGGCACTTCACTCCGCCCTCACCCCGCTCATATTCTTACGATTCAACACCTGACTACGGTGCCTAAACCATTTTTTCTGGATGACAATATAAATAGACCGAATTCTGCATAAATTCAGAATTTAAAAGTTAAAACTTGGTTTAGAGTTAGCGTGTATTTACATACATAAAAATATAATTTTAACTAAATAAGAACGTTTTTTTTTAAACATAACACGTGCCTTCCCAGTCGGAAAAAACACGCTTCCAGGATGTGTTCTTTTACGCTTTCTTTGCATACGAAAAACGCATTCCAGATCCCTGAAAGCTCCCTTTCCTTTTTGTTCGAGACGGGACAAGAAGCAAGCCTTCTTTTAGAACCGATCTAAGAACGAATCTTAATACGTTCCATCGGAAGGTTGTTTCAACTTCGGAAACGCTCGGCTTTCCCTTCCATTTGTACTTTACGAAGGAAGCATTATACAGCGCACTGTTAGAATGAACTTAGAAACGTTCCTCGGGAACCTTCCTGGATAGCTTCCAAAGCAAGCATTGCGTAACACATCTAAAGAATGAATATTGATCCCTTCCACAAGAACATATTTAGTATGATTCCAAAACATGCCTTCTAATAGTCTTACCCAAGAATGCAAATATTATCGTTCCCAAAAAAGCTATTGGGAACCGTTTATTTTTTCAATTCCAATTTTTATTTATTTATTTTTTTTTGTTTAAACGTTTAATTTAAAATTTATTGTAATTAATTATAATTACTATAATTACTCCGGGTCGTTTTTTTCTACTCTCATCCTTTCTGCTTTACTTTTAGCCTTGTAAGTTTTGTTCTTAGCCCTAGTGAAGGCCAGTCAAAGGTCTTTTATGTGGTCGGTGAAGCGGTAGCCGTCCCTCCTTTGTGACTCTAAAAATATAATAATGAGAAAATATAATATAAAATATAATAATGAGAGGGAAATATGTAATTTTTTAAAAATATGGTTGTAAGTTTGTAAAACAGTTACCGAATAATGTTTCATTTAAATGAATGTAGGACGCAAAACCTTCCCTGTCCCTAGTACCGTCATAATTTAGCTCCATTATCAAACTTGGACTTAATATCCTACTGAAGATCTAGATTTTCCGAATTCAAAAATTTTTAAAAGTGCATTAAGTTGATCTTTAGTAACATTATTATTATGGTACCATTCTAATAATTTTTCACGGAGATTCATAGGTATCATATTCAAAAGAATAGTTTGATGCACTTTTATCCGATTCGGGTTCACATAAATTTGGGCATTCATTTCCAGAATTATTTTCTGTATCAAAAGTAAGAGCTCTAGCAGCCGATTGATAAAGCTCTTCCTTTTGCTTTTTCGTTAAACGGTGAATATTCGACCGCGACATTCCCCTCATTTTAAATTAAATTAGTTTTGTTTATTTTGTAAAATATCTTTTTTCAATTAAATTATTAATTTTTTATTTATGTAATGTCTAATTATTTAAATATATGTTTATTTTTCTTACATTTTTGTTCACTTAATTTGTGTTCTTAGGTCCACCCTAAACAAAAAAACAACTTGTATGTAGATGTAAGTCCACCCTAGGTAGAAGTAAAAGGAAGAGAGAAAAAAGAGAGCACACAAATAAACGAAACGAGTTCACAAAACAAAAAATTTAAATTTATGAAATATATATAAATTACCTTTTGTTTTGAAATAGTTTTTCTGGAATTAAACGAAAATAATATTTAAAACGCATTAATTAAATTAAAACTCAAGTCTTATTGCATTGTACGCTCAAAAAAAATAATTCTTTTTATTTGTTTGATTAACAGCCACACACAGTTTTACGAACAATTTGTTTACATTTGTTTTGACAGTACACTGTTTTTAAGACTGTTAATAAGTGTTTATAAATTTAATTTTTGGCACAGGTACACATCACTTATTGTTTTAATTAATCCATTGTTTGGTTCATGTTATTTTATTAACAGTATTGGAACTCCTATTTAGTTTGTTTGTATCAACACTAAACTTACTTGAAAATTAATACCGCAAAGAATATATTAATTTCACAAATCAATTGAAAATCAAAATGCTAGTGGCGAGAAATGCAAAAGAAACGAAAAAGACCGCGCGCATTCTTGCATTTTCCCTTTTGTGCTTGTCGTTTGCTTTTTAAATTACCGTTTTGTTCGGTTACTCCTTGTGAATACATTGGCGGAGAAAACTATAGCGCCGGCAATATAAAATAATAATTCAAAATCACGCTTTGAAAAGAAATCATGTAATCGTGTATATATTATTATTACCTAAAATTAAAATATATAAAAAACTGATTCAAATTAATAATTTTCTAATACAATATAAAATATGTTAAATATTATTATTAATAAAATTAAATATTAATAATTTTTGCAGAATTAATTTTAGGAAAAGTTTAACAAGTCATATACCACCAACATAACAAAGCGTTTAGATATTGTTTTTAAAGATAAAAAGTGAATATATTTACGCCGCTGCTGTTCATTAAGAAAAATATACTAAATTGGTTTCCCATTTTTTTGTCCATTCCGAAAAAAGACTTCTTTTTGAGTTCTTTCGTAAGCGAGGTTTTCGGTGAAAAACCCGATCTCAAAAATATCGGACGATCGGCAGCGTTCGGGTTTCAGCTTTTTGTTTACATTGCAAAAGAAGACTTTTTTATGCATTACAGTAGAAGGGACGATTTCACAAAAACTCTTTAGAATGCATAAACAATGCTTCTTTATAGCTTCTTATATTCTTTTTCGCTTGCAAAGCATGCATGAAAGAATTGCTATAAATAAAAAGGTTATCACATAAAAAAATTTATTTAAAAAATTTCTTAGATGTTTCGTCATAACTCTACTTGCAGTGTTGGCTATTAATATATTTGCCTACAAAGAAACTTTGAAGAAAGCTGAAATGAAGATGTTTAATTCGAGCCCTTTTTAATTTAATATAATTTTACGTGGTTTTTGCAGTTGTTTTGTTATAATTACTTACTCGTAGAGTAAAAAAGTATATTGTATTCGATGGAAAGTATGTAACAGGTAAAAGGAAGCATTTCCGACCATGTAAAGTGTACATATTCTTGATCAGGATCAATAGCCGAGTCATCTAGCCATGTCCGTCTGCCTGTCCGTCTGTATGAACGTCGATATTTCGGGAACTATACAAGCTAGAGATCGGGATTGGGACTGGGCATGCTGATTCTAGTAGTTCCTATGCAGTGCAAGTTTATTTCAAAACGGAGCCACTCCCACAGATAGTGAAAGAATGTACAGTCATCTGATACATCGTAGGTTTTCTGTTTTGTGTGTGTGTTTTGGTCGTATTTATCGATTGACACAATTTTGAAAATCGAGCTAGAACTTTAGAAATTATTCGCAATCTGTTTTGCTATGACGTCACTGCATATTTAAAAACGGAGCTCGAACAAGAAGACCAGCCGAGAGCATCGGATTTGTGTAAGTAATTGTGTGTGTGGTTTTATACTAGTCATGAGTAGAAAAAAAAGGTCACGTTCGCCATGTAGAAATGTTAATCTATCCCAATTAATAATAAGGCAATCCGCAGTTTAAGTTAGCTTGAGAGGTGTTTAAACGCTCCCATCAAGAATCTTTTATTGAATGTTCTTTAATTCTATTACATTGGCGCATATATGTAGCTACGATCGCTCAGCTACATACAAACATATGTCGGCAGAGACGCCAGCAGAGCGGCGGTCGACGTTTATTTATTAATGGGTATGTATGTGTAAGGTTGACGGAGGGTCGCCGCAGGAGAGAGGGGTACTACGTTCAGTTATGCTGACTCTGCAATGTCCAGTCCCAGTGTACTCAGTGAGCGGTCATATTACCGAGCACTTTGAGAACTGCTTGGGTCGTATGTATGTAAGTGTTGTGGCCAAGTGCGACAATGTGTTTGTACTTATATTACAGTACAGTGTGCATTCGATGTGTGAACGTACTACATCTCCCTCCTTTTAAAAAATAACTAAATTCTATGAAGTTATTTTCTTAGTATATGTATATATATTATAAATTCACATCTTATTTTATTATTATTTTTTTTTCGAATCATAAAGTGCTATTATTTTTTTTATTTTGTTCATTATAATTATGGTTTTTATTTTAAGTATGGCCATACGTGATATTTATATATAAGATTATTAAAGTGATTATGAAGTAAATATTTTTAACCTATCCTTATGTACTTATTTGTTTCCTATTTTTATTATTTGAAATTACTATGTTATCTTTTTCTTCTATACTTTCAACCTTATAGAGTCCATTATATTTAAAGTCTAGCTTATGCACTGTTTAATTTTCCAATAAATTTTTGTTTCTGCTTATGAGATTTTAACATTAATATGGCTCTCTTAAATGGTTGCCCTAGTCAAAACCTAGATTCTTTAGCATAGTAATCTAAATTATATAGTGATTTTATTTTGTCTATACTATTAAAATGTTTAAGTAAATTTGAAGTTTTTCCAAAAACTAACTCATATGAACAATAGTCATGTGCCATAGAGGGTGTTGTGTTGAAACAATATACGAAGTATTGAAGCCATACATCCCAATCTGTTTTATCAATTGAGATGTATGAGCTTCGCTCCACGGTTCCCACAGTCTGGTGATGGGGTGCGGTAGAAGTTATGTTTTTGATATTTAAATTTTTACATGAAACTTCAATTATCGAATTGTTATATTCTGTTCCCATGTCCGTTATGAATATCTTCATTGGACCGTACTTCAGAATAAAATCTTTGAATATAGTTTTTGCTACCGTTTTTGCACTTTTGTTTTGAATTGGTATTGCCACAAGGTACTTAGTGAAATCGCAGATTATGCATATTCATATCTTTGTTACCCTGTCAAAAGCCATTTGTGGCGTTTCAGTAATAGTCATTGGTGTATTTGTATGTTTTGTTGTATTTGATTTTTTGCATTTTGGGCATTTTCTTACATAATTTGAAATATCTCGGATCATATTTTTTATAATATTGCCTTTTTTATTTTTGCCAATGTTCTAAATATGGCTGTATGATCTCCTTGTATAGGATCGTCATGGAATTTTTATTGCCCATTATATTAAAACTTTAAAACACTTTGATTTGGCTAATTGTTAGTATACCGGCTTCCTTTTCAAGCCTTTAAAACCTAAGTCGAGAATTTCATTGGTGTACATATCGCTAGCATTAATTCTTGCTATAACTTTTTTTCCATGCTTTAGTAAGTATAGTGAATCTGTTATTCGCAAGTTCACTACTTTTAATACCTCGTCATTTACAATGACTTTGTATACGTTGGGCTGAGAAAATTTATTTAGAGTTTGCCTAGACAAATCTATTTTTTTTTTCTGTTCCTGTGCAGAAATTTTTCTGTTAACTTTGGTTTCTGGTAGTGACACTCAGAATTTTATTATTCGTTTGAATATTATTTAAGTGCGTTATAGTAATTCTTAAAAGCGCGTCGGCTTATAAATTGTCTTTTCCCTTAAGATATTCCACAGTAAAATCATATTCTTCTAAGTCTAATCTCATTCGTGTAAGTTTTGAGTTTGTCATTGAAAATAAGTGAGTTAATGGCCTATGGTTTGTTTTGACGGTGAAACATCTTCCATAAATATATGGTCGAAAATAATTTATCGCCCAGTGAAGGGCTGGCGCTTGTATTAGAAATCACTAGTTGTAGGGCGAGAGCGGGAGTCTAAAAGCTTTCGTACGTTCGCTCTTGCGAATTCGCCCAGTCTCTCGCCACCGTAGCATAAGTTAGGTTCTAAGAGAAATTATTAATATATAATTAAGTGATCAATCGAACTTCAGCGTTTTCGTACTTTCGCAAAAGTTTTACACAAATTATCGCAAAATAAATCGTCTCGAACCTACTGCAGTCACAAGTTTCGCGTTGTTAATACAAAACGGTATTACATTTTCATGGTGACCCCGACGTAATAGCAGTAGAGTTAGGAGTTGTTTAAATTTTTTCGGTGAAAAACTATAAAAATACCAACAGAAACACGTTTTGTCAATTGTGATTTGGCCCATCTTTCAACGTTTTGCATTCGTGTAAAAATCGGTAGATAGTGAGCATTCTAACCAAGAAATAAAAATTTGCATGTACTAACAACCAAAATTCTGCAATAAACATAATATATTTCGAATTATATGTGAATCGCTTTTGCCCATAAACAAGCAAATAAAATACTCGTCGTCGACCCAATTAGTGCCAACTTAATTTCCCCAATTTTCGTCGTAGTGAGCACCAATTTAGTGTATAAATAAAACAGCTGAAAAAAAGTGCAAATTGTGAAAAGTTTAGTTCTCAAAAATTAGCGGCAAAAACTTTCGCCGCAGTTTGTCTGAAGATTTTCCCGCGCTTTTCCACATTTTCCCGTGCTTTTCCAATTTTCCCGCGCTTTTCATAATTTTTGAGCGCCTTTCTGCATCAGGCTTATTTATTCGTTGCCCTTAGTTATCGGTCAGTGTATCATTCTCCGTTAGCATTTGCCTAGGAAGAGCCGCTAGCCGTGTACACATACACACGCACACCGACACCGCTGCCGCTTATTTCGACTTATCTTTGGTCGTTTTCGTTCTCGATCGCTGCAGTAGTGAAATTTTCGGTCTGCTTAAACGTTTGTTGGTTTTTTTCGGTACGCTTGAGCTTGAGCGTTAGCTCCCCTGAAGTGCGTGCGTGCGGCATATTACTGTCGCAGGGCTTATATAAAAAATTTAAAAACCCTATTTAGATATTTTTTGCTGTACTTCTCTCGGCACTTAGCTCCCTTACACTTTGTGCGATCGGCATATTACTCGTTGATTTTTTTATTAGATTATTTAAAAAATAAATAATTTAATAAAAATAAGTATTTAAGACCTCTTCGATACCAACAAAATAAATACAAATAAACGCAATGGCAACTAAGGATATCGAAGAGCTTAAACACCATCAAGATGTTTGCATGAAAAGTATTAACCGAACTTATCGCCATTTAAAATAAGCTAGTGTCGATTAGAGATTCCAAAATACGCACATTGAAAATGCTTCACTTTTGCAAAACCAAATAGAAGTAAAAGATACAAAAGATGTATACCGCGAAGAGTTGGAAGAGAGGGCCGTAATGACAAAGACATTGCTGATTTCGATTTTAAATAAGTGCAAACAAAATAATATCGGGAAATCCGCTCCGCCAGCAAATCGCCCGCCTCAACGCCGTCTACCGAGCGCTGCTCTCCCAACTTTAGGGGAAAACACTCCGAATTTAAAAATTTTATAAGCCTTTTCGAAACTTTCGTTGACAATGATGAAACTTTACACGATATTGAAAAATTCAATCATTTAATTTCGTGTTTCGCTGGAGACGCTTTAGGAACAGTTAGGGCCTTTCAAGTCAGTGCGGAAAATTATCCCAAAGCCCCTGCTAGCCTGAAGCGGGTGTACGATAAGGATTGTCTTATTATTTTTGACAACATAGCGACACTTTTTAATCTGCAGAAAATTTTCCAGCCTTCAGCTACAGCCTTGAGAACCCTCATCGACTCGGACACATTACTAATGCTCATTTAATACATCTGGTAATGAGCAAGGTCGATGCAGGAACTAAAAGAAAATGGGAAGAACAGTTAGATTATACTTCGCTTCTACTTTGGAGCGAATGTGAGTCGGCCCTCAACAGGCGATACCAACACATGGCAGCGGAAGAGGCTTCCAAGCCCAAAACTGTTCAGCAGACCTAATCTAACCCTAAGAAGAATGGAAATAGGAGTTTTTCTTTTGTCGCTGCCAGGAAGAGTCGTACAATGCGAGTATTGCAACTCAGCTGAACATCAGATTGGAAACTACGCTTCCTACGCAGCCCTAACAGTTCAGAAATAATTCGATTTCGCTAAAAGAGCACCCCTATGCATTAACTGCTCAAGAAAGGGTCACACGGTCAAAAATGCAACTCGGACAGATGTAAAGTGTGCAATTCCTCACATCACACTTTGCTACACATATATTCCCCAAAAACAAATCTCGCGTTGCCACCCCCCTTCTCAGCCCACGCTCATGCAGGAGTCTCCATCCACGTCGCATGTTTTGCATGCGAATGCATCGGATCGAGTCATTCTTGCAACTGCTGTTGTGAGCGTCCAAGGCAAAGGTGGTGAGTTTGTATTGGCTCGAGCGTTACTCGACTCTGGTTCACAAATTAATTTTGTGACCGATGAGCTCGCTCAGAGGCTCAAAATTACAAGAGAGGGCGTGTGCATGAGCTTGCGAGGCATTGGTGAAACTAATGCCACAAAAAAAAAATACACACGATTGTGAAGTCGCAAGAAGGGAACAGCCAATTGTCGTCCGGTTTTTGGATTATGAAAAATATTTCTGGTTATTCAAGCCCCAAAAAATATATAAGTGACGTATTACCAAATACTCCAGACATCAAGCCTAACACCCAACCTGTATATCCCGAGATACCCATTACTTCATTTGTCAAACATAACACCCAGCCTGTATATCCCGAGATACCCATTAATTCATTTGTCAAACATAACATTTCAGAGCCTACTATAGGAGTTATTCAAATTAATCAGACATAAACATTTCCCGTTAGACATAAACATTTCCCACGCCTGTTATCAACAGTCCCCTTATTATAAACATTTCACACGCCTTTACCGACGACAGCAGACATAAACAAGAGGTAAACTTTTAAACAAAGGGTCCAGCATGAGAACCCGTTCATCAGCATAAAAGCTTTGACCAATCCAAATTTAATAAACAAAAGATGCAGCCTGACAACCCACCCATCAGGCCACTAATTCGACCAATCCAAATCTTCTGATCGAAGTCCACTTTCGCTGCTAGCGTCACTGTCACTGATAAAAGCCATAGTTATAAGAATAATGCAATTGTAAAGACAGTTCAATTTTGGGAATCTAACTATTAAGACATTACCAATAAAACTCCACTGTATATTAAAATAAAAATCGCTTTTTTTTAATATATCGCAAAGTGAAAAATCTAATTGGCGCAGCCGGTAGGATACAAGTAATATCCTCGCGAGTGACTACCTAAAAAGGACTTCAAAAATCACTTCGTGAAAATAAATTTATTTGTATCCGCAAAACGAACTTACTTAAATATTGTGAAAATAAAACAACAACATTAGTCAAATCACGAATGAGGATTTCTAATGTCTAAATTCAGCGATAATAAATCTAATAACTGATATATTTCGTGTAAACAAAATTTTTTTTTAAAAAAATTAAAAAAAAAAATTTTTAATAAACTGTAAAAATGGAAATGCCATCAACATCAACAGCAGCCGCAGCCACAGCCGCAAAAGCAACACAAATTCTTACAGACGTGGCCATGAACCATTTTCTTCTGCAACTTAAGCAGATAAACAAATTTAATGGAGACCCACTCTACTTGGCTCTCTTCATAAAGGAAGTTGACGAACTAGTTTACCATTATCCGACAACATCAGAAGCCCAACATCAAATTATACAAGCAGCCATCCGAAACCTTCTAATAGGACGAGCCCGAACATTGTTGATGAGAAATATACCACAGGACTGGAAGGAATTAAGGACTTTACTTATCAGCGAATACAACAGCGCAACACCTCCACATCGGATGATTATGGAATTACGTGAGACTAAATATAAAAATAATTTACGTAGATTTGTCGAAGAATTAGAAGAACAAACAAGTAGAATATGTTGTAAACTCAGCTTAGATAACAATCCATCAAACACGGTTTTAGTTTCAAGAACTTTGAATGATACATTAGCTGAAGTGATTCGTGAAAAATTGCCAGTTCAAACATACATTACGTTGAGCAAATTTGACATATCAACTCCTCTCAAATTAAAACAAGCTGCCCAAGCTGTAGGATTGTTTGTAGATAAACCTTTAAATACCCGCTCGTATACATCCCAAAACTCTAATGATGACGACGAATATCAATACTTTAGATCAGCAAGAAACTTTAACCCAAATAATCAGTCAGATAATAGTCAAAGAGAAAAAATCCAAAATAATAACTACCAAAATCGATATAACAACAATCAACAGAGACAGAACAAGTTCGACTCAAATAGGAACTGGGGTAATAATAGCAGCTATAATAATAATTTTTCTGGCAATCAATATTATCCTAGATCTTTTCAAAATAATCAAGTACAAAATGCCCAGACTACTCAAAGTACTAATATTCCCCAAAAACGTGCCCGAACCTCAGACTCAGGTCAACAACGTAGAACTGAGCCAATGGACACAAGTGAAAATTTTCAGACAATAGCCTCGGAAGAAACACCACCGCAATAAAAATTAAAATTGAAAACAAACTATGCCTCTGTCTTATTGATACAGGCTCAAGCATAAATTTGATAAACGAAAACTTTTTGAAATATCCAACTAAAAATATTTCGACAAAAGTCCAAACGATAGGAGAATCTGTAACTTTAGAAAAATATATCGAATTTAGCATCCCAAAATTATTTTCATCCAAGCAAACATTTTTTTAAAAAACTTTTCAAATCATTATGATATTCTCATAGGAAGAAAAATTCTAAAAGAAACCTCAGCCAAAATTGATTTCATGAGAAATACTATTATTCTAAATAATTACGAATTCCCAATGATAAATATAACAGAGGAACGGAATCAAACTTTTTCAAGTATAACAAACGATGACGAATATATTTATGCCATGCAAACAGACTTAACAAATAATTATTTAAGAGACGATCACTTAAATAATGAAGAAAAAACTGAACTTCATTATTTAATGTCCAAGTATTTTGATATTCAGTATCGCGAAGGTGACAATTTGACTTTCACGAACGAAATCAAACACATAATAAAAACAAAACATGAAGAACCGATTTATAGGAAACCATATAGTTATCCGTACATTTATGACACAGAAGTAGAAAAACAAATTGAGGAAATGATAAATCAAGGTATTATCAGAAAATCAAAATCTCCTTATTGTAGTCCTATTGTAATGGTACCAAAGAAAAAGGATGCATCGGGCATTCCCAAATTTCGTATGGCCATTGATTACAGAGGACTCAATGAAATAACCATAAATGACAAATTTCCTATTCCAAACATGGATGAAATTTTAGATAAATTAGGTAAATGTCAATACTTTACAACATTAGACCTAGCTAAAGGATTCCATCAAATTGAAATGGACCCAGGATCTATACAAAAAACTGCATTTTCCACCAAGAAAGGTCACTATTAGTATACTAGGATGCCATTTGGTCTAAAAAATGCCCCAGCGACATTTCAGCGTTGCATGAATAATATTTTATACGACATAATAGGTACCCATTGTCTTGTGTATTTGGACGATATTGTCATATTTTCAACCTCATTGCAAGAGCATATCCAATCTCTTAGAAAAGTATTCGAACGTCTTCGCAGATCAAATCTTAAACTGCAATTAGATAAATGTGAGTATGAAACGAGAAACTGAATTTTTAGGACATATAATTACAACTGAAGGAATCAAAGCAAATCCAAATAAGATTCAAGCTATTCAAGATTTTAAAATTCCAAACTCTCCGAAACAAATAAAATCATTTTTAGGCCTTTGCGGATTTTATCGCAAATTCATAAAAGATTTCGCAAAAATCGCAAAACCAATGACTCTTTGTTTAAAGAAAGGAGCCAAAATAAATATTAAAGATCCAACTTATAACGAAGCATTTGAAAAATTAAAAACTCTAATAAGTAACGACCCAATTCTCACATCCAGATTTCGAAAAAAAGTTTGATTTAACTACAGATGCAAGCAATTATGCATTAGGTGCTGTTTTATCTCAAGAAGGTAAGCCTATTTGTTTCGCCAGTAGAACTTTAAATGAACATGAGTTAAATTACGCAGCTATTGAAAAAGAATTACTAGCTATAGTATGGGCAACCAAATATTTCCGCCCTTATCTTTTTGGAAGAAGTTTTAAAATATGCTCAGACCATAAACCGCTTGTTTGGTTACATAATATAAAAGAACCTAATATGAAGTTACAACGTTGGAAAATTAAACTTAGAGAGTTTGATTATGAAATAAAATACATTAAAGGAAAAGAGAATCACGTAGCAGATGCTTTATCAAGAATTACAAAAAAGGAAACTAAAGATAAAAAATTTGAAGAAGTTTTTCAAAATGATGATGAATTAGAAACTACTGCAGCAACAGTGCATAGTGCACAAGAAGATAATGGCAATTGCATACAGATCACAGAACGACCTATTAACGTTTTTAATCACCAACTAATATTTGAAAAAGGAAATAAAGACACTAACGAACTTACTCACTACTTTAACAAAACTATAAATAAAATAATTTACAGTGACATGACTGACCGTTTAGCAAAAGATATAATTATAAAATTCATATGTGGACACAATTTTGTTATGTTCATTAATAATGACGAAGACTTTGCTATCTTTCAACGAGCCTATATGGATTTAATTAAACCAAACACTGGTACAAAATTAATGAAAACTTCAGTAATACTTCCAAACTTGTCAACATATGCAGACTTCCACGAAAAAATATTAGAAATACACGAAAAGACGATACACCAAGGCATTAAAAAGACGTATGACGATTTTAAAACTAAATACTATTTCCCAGACGCACAAAAACTTATTCAAAACATAATAAATAAATGCGAGGCCTGTAATTTATGCAAAGCAGAGCACAGAAAAGTTGCACTCCCTTTTGAAAAGACTCCTGAAACTCAAAATATTCGTGACAAATATGTTATTGACTATTATTTTATTGACCAACGTAAATTTTTGACATGTATTGACATTCATTCAAAATTCATTTCTATCATAGAAACAAAAACCACAGACTGGATTGAAAGTAAAAAAGCATTACTCAAAATTTTTAATATGATAGGTAAACCGAAAACTATTAAAATGGATCAAGATCCCGGTCTAGTATCCAAATCTTTACAAAACTGGCTACAGAAAGAAAATATCAATATTGAAATCACTAGTAGTAAAAACGGTATAGCTGACATAGAAAGGGTTCATAAAACAATTAACGAAAAACTTAGAATCATAAATACACTCTCAGATGCTGAAGACAAATTAATGAATATAGAAAAAGCAACTTATGTCTATAATCACGAAATAAACCATGATGCCACTGGTAAAACCCCTGCTCAAATCTTTCTTTATGGTATGGAACCGAGTAAAAATATGCAAAAACAAAAAGAACATAAAATAGATAAAATTAATAAAAATCGTGAGGAACATGAAGTAGATCTTAGATATACTAAAGTTGAATAAGATATGAAACGTAAAGCGAAATTAGTAAACCCATTCAAAAAGACAGGAGCATTAGAACAGTAAGACGAAAAGCATTGGCAAGAAACTAATAGGGGTCATAAAGTAATAAAGCACATAAGTAAATTTAAAAAAGCTAAAGCGCAAAATCTCTCTAATCATTCCAGGGAATCTGACAGTACTGACTCTGATCTTGAAAATGATCTTGATAATGACGTGGACGAATGTAACATTGACAACAGCTCAACAAATTAGTATTACACCTATCACTTCAAACAACGGTTATTTACTTCTGAACACAGGGATTGTAAAAATACCTTTAAATTACGAACATCATATGATACAGATTAATCAAACAAAAATATTAGAAACATACCAGGACTTTATGAAATACGAAAACAAGTTTAATTACGTACCAGATATTGCCTTAGCACTAAAACAACTAAAACATGAAATCAAGGGAATTATTTCTACACAAAGACAAAAACGAGGATTATTTAATATTGTAGGAACTGCTTATAAATACTTATTTGGAACATTAACAGAAGACGATAAAAAAGAGCTAGAAGATAAATTAGAAAATTTACAAGATCAAGTAATTGAAAATAAAGATTTTAATGAAATAGTTACAGTAATAAATAAACAATCCCAAGACATAAAAAGACTTGTGAAAGATGAAGAGAAAATGGATGCATTACACATTTTTAGATATTCATTAAACATTTTCCTTGAGTATATTGAAGATTTACAAATGGGATTACAATTAACAAGAATAGGAATATTCAATCCTAAAATATTGAAACATGAAGAGTTGGATGATATAGACGAAGAAAAACTTTTAGCAATCAAAACTTCAGCTTGGATAAGTAGCCAGACTAAAGACACTTTTATTTTAGTTCATATACCAACTTCATTTAAGGAAACCCAAAAATATAGAATTATAAAATACCCAGATAATATAGGCCGACAAATTGACATAAATGATAATTTTGAATATTTTGTAACTGATAAAAACATTGTTTTTTATTTAGAAAACACACCAAGTTTAGACCAAAAATTTATAATCACTGATCAATGTATCTCTCAAATTCTTACTAATCAACTAGCGAATTGTCAACACACGTTTGTATCAGAAAATGAATCTATAAAATATATTGAACCGAACATCATTATAACTTATAATTTAAGCAAAACACAAATTAAGCAAGATTGTGAAATATTCAACAAAACGATACAGGGAAACAACATAATACAATTAAGTCAATGCACTTTAGAAATAAGAAACATAAAATTTACTACTTCAAAGATTATAAACGAATATAAAATTATATTATCTAGCACCAATGTAACATTATATGAACCAATTCCATTGTTAAAAATTAAGAAATCAATTAGCTATCAAGAAAAGCAAGAAACAGTTTACAAGTGTATTGTATTCACAATTTTAATAATTATAGTTTTAACTATCACTACTTACATCATATTTACCTACAGGCGCCTAGCCAACAAAAAAGAAATTTTTGTTAGATTCAACAAGGATGTTGAATGTTCTAAAGGAGGGGCGAGTGACGTATTACCAAATACTCCAGACATCAAGCCTAACACCCAACCTGTATATCCCGAGATACCCATTACTTCATTTGTCAAACATAACACCCAGCCTGTATATCCCGAGATACCCATTAATTCATTTGTCAAACATAACATTTCAGAGCCTACTATAGGAGTTATTCAAATTAATCAGACATAAACATTTCCCGTTAGACATAAACATTTCCCACGCCTGTTATCAACAGTCCCCTTATTATAAACATTTCACACGCCTTTACCGACGACAGCAGACATAAACAAGAGGTAAACTTTTAAACAAAGGGTCCAGCATGAGAACCCGTTCATCAGCATAAAAGCTTTGACCAATCCAAATTTAATAAACAAAAGATGCAGCCTGACAACCCACCCATCAGGCCACTAATTCGACCAATCCAAATCTTCTGATCGAAGTCCACTTTCGCTGCTAGCGTCACTGTCACTGATAAAAGCCATAGTTATAAGAATAATGCAATTGTAAAGACAGTTCAATTTTGGGTAATCTAACTATTAAGACATTACCAATAAAACTCCACTGTATATTAAAATAAAAATCGCTTTTTTTTAATATATCGCAAAGTGAAAAATCTAATTTATATGCTTATCGGCTCTGATACGTTCTTTGAACTGTTATCTTTTGGAGAGATAAAGCAGGGGCCTGAATTCCCCATCATACAAAAGACAGTTCCTGGCTGGATAGTGTCAGGGAGATGTGCCTCTGAGAATAATGTAAAGGTTGAAAAAATGGTACATCTCAGCTGCCAGGAGGAAGCGTTGGAGTCAATTGACACAACCCTGCAGAAATTTTGGTCTGTGGAGGACTTGCCGCCCAAGGCTAAAGTCCATACTCCTGAGCAACAACTGTGTCAACAACACTTTGAGAAAAATACTCAAAGATTGTCGTCCGGTAGATTTTCGGTTCGTTTGCCGTTCAAATCTGACCCGAATACTCTTGGTTCCTCATACGAAGTTTCGAAACGTTGTTTTTTGCCGCTAGAAAGGAAATTGTCTAAGGACCCTTCGCTGAAGATGTATCTTGAATTCATGGAGGAATATGTTTCAATGGGCCACATGTCTTCCACCAATGACAAAATTCCGAATACTCCGCACTATTTCATTCCGCACCAATGCGTTCTACGGCCACAAAGTACTTCAACTAAGTTGAGAGTAGTTTTCGATGCATCGAGCCGTACTTCCACGCAGGTAGCGTTGAATGATATCTTGATGGTAGCCCCAACTACTACGACTCGACTCTGCTTCGGTTTAGATTGCATAAGTTTGCCCTTGCGGCCGACGTCAAAAAGATGTATCGCCAAGTGATGGTGGACGAAGCTGACCGAAACTTCCAGCTCTTAGTAAGGAGATGAGATTCTTCCGAGTCCCTGAAAATCTTTCAGTTAAACACTGTTACATATGGAACTTCGCCAGCACCCTTTTTGGCGATTCGGTGTTTAATGCGGCTAGGAGGGATGGCGCAAGCAACTCATCCAAAAGCCACAAAGGTTTCGACCCACTTGCCATAGATGTTGTTGCAGGAACTGTGGCTTCAAAAATTAGATTGGGACGAGTCGCTACCGATGCAGTTGCTTACATCGTAGGAGACCTTTAAAGCGACGCTTCTGCAGCTGCCTTAAATTAAGGTATCGCAATTCGTCAACACAAGTCCCGATTCAAAAGCATGGTTTCGCTGACGCTTCCATGCGAGCGTATGGAGCGTGCATCTTCGTTCGGACTCAAACTGCTGAAGGTTTGAAAGTGTCTTTATTGACCGCCAAATCGAAAGTAGCTCCCCTCAGGACGAAAACTTTGCCTCGCCTTGAGCTGTGTGCAGCTCACCTTTTAGCAGATCTCTATAATCGTATCAGGCCATTGCTAAATTGTCCCATTGAGAATGTTTTCCTGTGGACAGACTCCGAGATCACTTTACACTGGTTAAAACCCATCCCTCGTCGTTGTCGGTTTTTGTTTCGAACCGGGCTGCAGAAATTCAGGAGTGGTCGGAGAAAGCAATTTGGAGACACGTTCCACAAAAGTCAACCCAGCAGATATAGTGTCTCGAGGATGTGACATAGAGAAGCTTACAACGTCCATATGGTTCGGTGGGCCTTCGTTCTTGCTAGACTCAGAAAATAATTGGCCTGTAAATAAACATTTCGAACTGCCGGCTGATGTAATGTCGATAAGGCTACGCAAATCGGCAATAGCTCTCGTTGTCAGCCCAGAGCCAAATTATGTGCTTCAGAAAATAGAGTCCTTGTCGTCGCACCTGAAGCTACTGAGAGTGTTCGTGTGGGTTTTTCGTTTTATTTAAAGGTGCAGAGAGGTGTCGAAGCCCTTTGAAAAAGTATTTCGCCAAGAGAACTGGATTTCGCTTTTGAGAAAATTGTCAAAGTTATCCAATTTCACGAATTCAGGGACGATATAAGTAAAATTCGGAAAAATAAACCGGTAGCAACGAATATTCAAAAGTTAAACCCTTTTCTACAGGAATAATAGATTGATGCTCCTCGACATTGCTACGAGTTGGGGGTCGGGTTATTGAATGCTCCTATCCTGTACGAAGCCAAATTCCCGTTGTTGCTGTCTAAAAGCTCACAGTTCGTCAGATCCTATGTGTCATACCTGCACGTTACGAACTGTCACGCTGGCCCACGAGCTCTCGTAGTCGTCTGCGCGAGAAAATATGGCTAGTTAATGCTCAAGAAGTCTGCCGACGAACAGTTCGGTCGTGAATGCGCTGCTTTCGCTGCAAGCCGCAACTCTTGACGCAAATTATGGGGAACTTGCAAGCAGATAGACTTCGAGCTCTCCGCCCGTTCAATATTTGAGGCGTTGATTTTTGTGGTCCCTTCAGCACAACGTATCGTATCCGTGGTAAGCCACCGTACAAGTCGTACGTGGCCTTGTTCGTCTGTTTTGCGTCCAAAGCGGTCCACTGAGAATTAGTGCCTGACCTAACCACTGATGCGTTCTTGTTGGCATTTCAAAGGTTCGTGAGTCGTCGCGGGATTCCGGAGAAGGTGTGGTGCGACAACGCCACCAACTTCGTCGGCGCAGATCGGCACATGGGAGAGTTCCGAGCCCGTCTGGTGGAGCGGGGGGGCGGTATCGAAACATTCGCATCAAAAAAAGGATGCGAGTTTGCGTTTATACCGCCCAGAGCACCGCACTTCGGCGGACTATGGGAGGCAGGTGTGAAGTCTGCAAAGCAACTGTTCCTTCGGACGGTAGGCCAAGACCTCTTGACCGCGGAGGAGCTCGGAATTCTGCTCACCAGCGTGGAGGCCGTGCTCAACTCCAGGCCCCTCGGTGCTCTAAGCAGCGACCCGAACGACCCCCGGGCATCTGCTTAACGGCGGCCCTCTTCTGGCCCCACCATCAGCGGCGCTCCCGGAGCAGATCAGCCTTACCTGCTTGGGGCGATGGCGAGGTGTCTCGTCTCAAGAAGGCACACGTTTTGGCAGCGATGGTCCCAGGAGTACATCTCCAGCCTCCACCAGCGGTCAAAGTGGCACCAGGGGGACCCCAACATCGTCGTGGGAGCGCTCGACGTCGTCGCAGAAGACAACCTTCCGCCCCAGCAGTGGAGGATAGGACGAGTGGTAGCGGTGCACGCCGGCGCCGATAGCAAGGTTCGCGTGGCGGACGTCAGGACGCAGGAGGGGGAGTATCGGCGAGCAGTCCACCGACTGGCCCTGTTGCCCGTTCTGGACTGAAGGACGTCGTCCCTTCAGAGGAGGCGGTGTTTTGCGCACTTGGCGCTTGTATTTGAAATCACTAGTTGTAGGGCGAGAGCGGGAGCCAATAAAGCTTTCGTCCGTTCGCTCTTGCGAATTCGCCCCGTCTCTTGCCACCGTAGAATAAGTTAGGTTCTAAGAGAATTTATGGAAATATTAAATTTAGTGATCAATCGAACGTCATTGTAACGACTCCTTTTCGTCGTCGTGCTTTCGAAATAGTTTCTTCACAAGTTTCGCAAAATAAATCGTCTCGAACTACTGCAGTCACAAGTTTCGCGTTGTTAATACAAGCAGTATTAAGGATTGTCATTTTATATTGCCCATTATATTAAAACTTTAAAAACTTTGATTTGGCTAATTTTTAGTATACCGGATTCCTTTTCAAGCCTTTGAAAGAACTGACCTAAGTGGAGAATTCCATTGGTGTACATATCGCTAACATCAATTCTGTAGTGTTCGGGGTAATAGCAGTAAAGAAAACGTATCCCGCATGTCAATTCAGATAGGCTCGGGCAGGAATGTAGAGAAGACTTCCAAACTTCCAATCGGTTATGCCTGATGAGTCGCACTGCACACACACACACACACACATCTACTTAGATCTCTCTCTCTCTCGCTCTCTATCGGTGTGCGAAAGGCAAAGAAGGAAAAATGAGCGAGTTTGGGAGAAGTCCCGTTTCTTGTGGATCTAGAAGTTTCCAATTCGCGCTGCCTGAACCAACGCGAAGAGATGCTCGCTCACTTGATTTTGGGAGCCATAAGCAACCACAAGTATTTGGTCAGCAGTATTAATTTCAACTAGCAATATCGACACGTGCATAAACTGTACCCCAAAAGCCAGAGAGGACATAGACCACGCGCTCTTACAAGAAGAAAAGAGCCTATTGTTAAAACAATAAAGTCGTTCAAACTGCAAGGGTAATTATTTGTGTTAATTTAAATGTGCGAGTGTAACCTCACAATGTGTCTATGTATGTAGAGCACGTTCATCGGAGGCCGGCCAGAAAGCACACGCGCTCGTCGCGGGCGCTGTTGCGCTTACATCTTTATAACAAAATACATATCTGTACATCATCGTGCCTGGCCGTCCGATATTTTGCTGCGAAACTGGGAAATCTGTGCGTTGCTGAAGCCCACAAATACCAACACGTGACAACATAACCCCCATACCAGCAGAGCCCAGCTAAGGCTGGAACTTGGAGAAACGCATACCGACACGTGGAGCCCTAACCTAGAACATCAAAAGACTCGCACAACAGCTTTTCGGGAGTGCTTGCGGATTATACTATTTCTGGGTGGAAATAAACAGGCCTAAAGGAGATCGGCGCAGCAAACCTGAGAAGAGGGATTGGCACTTCTAGCAGCATGTAGTACAACCAATGCAAGCCCACATACTTGCAAAAACAGCGCCTACACTGGCAGACGTCGGCGATACCGATCGCCCATAAGAGAAGTCCTATTGATTTGATTTAGTTTGAACCTTTTTTTTTAGTTTGTTGAGAATCAGACATTTTTTTTTTTATTAGCTGTTTCTTTTTATTTAGCATATAAATTAAGTGAATGCCAGGTGCCACAACTAATAATGCCGTTTAAATTAAAATAACCACGCTCTTTGAGAAGTCCTAAACAGCACCTGCATCTTCGATGGGCCCAACGAATCGGCGGCGGGCCCAACGGTCCGCTGCTAGTACAGCGATGCTGTTGTCAACCTTCTCGAATATGATTTAATTTTCAAGAAATCGTTTGCCCAGGGGTAACTGCAAGCAATTTCTACTGATACTAAGGTCGGGAGGGTAGAGAATGGGGGCAAGCTACAACAAACCCACCCACATTTGCTGCTTTTCGTGGTAGAACGGGTGTGATATATAGATGAGGGGGAAGACCCACGCCATATCCGACGAGCTTTGCACCGAGCCATGCAAGAAGTGCACGAACACCGATCCGTCTATACGCTAGAAAACTAACAATATCTAGTGGTAGGTAGGTAGCTCTGGGATACTACAGAAAATGGCGTCCAAAACGTGGGGCTAGAAACCGATAACCGTTTTGAGAAATTAAAGAGAAATTAAACACTCAGGTAGTTTACAAGTCCTAGGAGCCGAAATCGCAAGTTATGTGCAGGATCCTTAGGAGGTACTAGCCATCAATATTGCTCAATTATTCATCCAATTAGCTTTTGAAGTTTTAACAATTTGAAATCTTTTAAATATTTAAATCCGCAGAAACCAATTTTTGTATTTGAGGTTAGCCATAACTGTTTTATAAAGTCGTTGCCTGGAATAGCGACTGCAATTCGAGTTTTTACGGATTGAGGCGACCGGAACGATCTAATTTACAGGGTTAATAATTAAGTCAGAAATTAGTCCGGTAGACTAAAGTTTTGATTCGATATTAGAGGGAAGCGAATTCGGAAATTCGTACTTTGGAACTGCGATTGAAAATCAAGTCATTATGGTATTATCGACCAATGCGAACCGATCGTAGAAAACTAGTTTCGTTGAAATTGTTTAGTTCACCTGACGTCAGGGCACAGTACGTGTACTCAGGAGTAGCAAGTCATCGGAGGAACTTCGATACTTGACCAGTGCAGCGAATACGAATCCCGGAAGCCATATCCATCAAGCAAATATTAGTATAGAGTATTTTTAGGAGATAACACCAAGCATGTTCGAGAGTATTGACAAACAGCTCGTTGGAAAGCAAAGAAGAAAATAAAAAAATATATAAAATTTTGTGGAAAATGCCACTTCAGCACAGTACAGAGAACTTAGCAGCCGCGTCAAATGATGACACAACGGTTTGCATTTTATGTGCTCGACCATTAAATGTGGAGGACCTGAAAGCAGTTTCTCCATGTTATCACTTGCAAATAACAAATACTTGCCCAACGTGTAATAACATATGTACTTTGCAACAGTTATCGATATCAAATAATAATTTGTTAGCTGAGTTGACAGACGCAGAGCAAAGATCAAACGCTGCAAGTCTGAAATCGATCCTGGGCAGTAGTAACCAAATAATGAATCGAGGCCGAGGCCGAGGTAGATTCAACTCGCGAATATGCAGAAATACTGTGCAACCCAGAACCATGGTTACTAGATCGCATCTACCTCTTAATGCAGGACAAAAACTAGACAGAACCGCGAATACCGATTCCATATTGGATTCTTCGAAATCAGAGAGTTTGGAAGAGATAGGAAGGGCAGTGCAAGCGGCAATGCAGACTCAACAGGAAAAACTTATGCACAACCTGACAGTTTTTATTCAGACACAGTTGGCGAACATGCAAGTAGGCAACAATGGACAGTTCCCCAGCGGAAGGCGGGTCAACGATATTACTGAGAACTCAGGGATCACATCTGGTCAATCACAGCCAGTGGAGGAGCAGAACGTAAGCACAAACATCAGTCCGGTAAATCAGCAGCTTAGTCAGATATCAGGCCGATTCCACAATTCGGTTCAGCCGGAGAAAGTGCCTAGTATTATTCAGAGTTGGCACATCAAATTTGATGGGGCCAAAGATGGATTGCAAACGGAAGACTTTTTGTACAGAGTTAATGCTTTGGCACAACAGAATTTAAATGGCGATCATCAGTTATTATGCGACCACCTGCACCTTTTTTTTTATAGCGAGTGGTACTGGAAATATCACAAGGCCAGTGAAAAGCTAGCTTGGAATGAGTTTTGCAAAGAATTTAGGGAAAAGTTTAGGGACATAGATACGGACTTAGATATATGGGAATCAATTAACAACAGGCGTCAGACAGATAGGGAACCATTTGAGGAATATCAAATTTATATCGAAAAACTTGTGGCGCGCTTGAGCACCCCAATTTCTGAACAGTCTCTGGTCCAACTTCTTATTCGACACTCGAAACCCTCTCTTAGGTACGAGTTAATGCACTTAAGTATCGGCTCCTTAGCTAGCTTAAGAAAAGAGATTGGAACGCACGAGCAGTTTTGTAAACAGAATAGACAGCAGCCAGGAAGGAACAATTTTACCGCGCGACCGAATGTTTCTGAACTTGATCCAGATTCTGAGGACACAGTGCAAGATGAAGTTTCAGCTTTGCAGCGTAGAGAAATGAGATGCTGGAACTGCGACAAGATTGGGCATCGCTTTGACGACTGTCTTGAGTCAATCAGTATATTTTGCTTTGGATGCGGTGCCAAAAACACCAAGAAGCCAAATTGTCAAAAAATGTAACCCATCGAAAAACCACCAACAGGATGTGTCGGCCAAAAACCACTCGACGCGTCCGAAAAATTAAAATCAGACTGTGGTACGCAGACCGATCCAATTGAAAGTTCGGATCTGAACACACGACCTAATCATCTCAAACCTTACCATGTTAGAGAACCACAATATAGAGCAGCTAGACAGAGAATTTTTGGAGACATTAGCAGCTGTAGCATTTCTCAGAAACCCGGACGTTCAACTTCACGAGTACGACAATTTTGGAAAACGGTGCGACAAAGCCGGAAAAGGTTGGTCGCAGCAGTTGTCCTTAACTCCGATAACCGTTTATATACCGAAATAAATATATATGATAAGCGTTACGTAGCTTTGCTGGATTCAGGTGCGACGATCGGGGGCAACGCTGCGAAAGATTTATCCCAGCATCCGAGGATGCGTAAATGTTCAGGTCAAGTTAAGACAGCTAATGATGCATCGTGTTCAGTCGTGGGCAGACTTATTTTGGACATCACATATCGTAATCGCACAAATGTAGTTCAGTTTTTCGTCATACCAGAGCTCAAGCAAGATATTTACCTTGGTATTGATTTTTGGTGCGATTTCGAATTGCTGAACAAAATAACGGAAGAAACTGGGTCGGTTAGCGAACTCGATGTAGGCCGAGAAGACGAAGTGGTCGATATCCCGAAAATATCCCACATACTTGCAAAAACAGCGCCTACACTGGAAGACGTCGGCGATAATGATCGCCCATAAGAGAAGTCCTATTGATTTGATTTAGTTTGAACCTTTTTTTTTAGTTTGTTGAGAATCAGACATTTTTCTTATTAGCTGTTTCTTTTTATTTAGCATATAAATTAAGTGAATGCCAGATGCCACAACTAATAATCCCGTTTAAATTAAAATAACCACGCTCTTTGAGAAGTCCTAAACAGCACCTGCATCTTCGATGGGCCCAACGAATCGGCAGCGGGGAATATGTGCGTAAGTTTTCATTAACGACAAAAGTAGCTATTAAGGATTGGTTCTTGCTGCTAAGCGACTGACAAATATTTATATATAAATAATTTGATTTAACCGGAATGTGTTAAGAAAGGGCATAACCAAGAGCTTCATTAAATTAATCAAGTAAAATCATGAATTATTAGAATATGTCTGAACAAAATATATTTAAGAAGTTTAAATAAAAAAAAAAAAAGAAGAACATGAATTATTAGAATGTAAGTTCAGAAACTGAAAAGAAACATAGAACAAAGGATGAATATGAAGAATTTATGTAAATTATCGTGGATTTTGTTACCGTTTAATATTAGCGAATAATTTGTATAAATACGGTTCGCTGCTATTACAGCGATGCTGTTGTCAACCTTCTCGAATATGATTTAATCTACAAGAAATCGTTTGCCAAGGGGTAACAGCAAGCAATTTCTACTGTTACTAAGGTCGGGAGGGTAGAGAATGGGGGCAAACTACACCTAAGCCACCCACATTGCTGGTATTCTTCTCCTAATATATATTCTGTAGGGTCCGTCTGTATCGTCCGATATCTACAATTTTTTGACCAATCATTAAAGTACAGATAGTGCACTTAAAACTTTTCGTGGTAGAACGGGTGTGATATATAGATGAGGGGGAAGACCCACGCCGTATCCGACGAGCTTTGCACCGAGCCATGCAAGAAGTGCACGAACACCGATCCGTCAATACGCTAGAAAACTAACAATATCTAGTGAACACCTACCTCTGGGATACTACAATTCTTGCTATAACTTTTTTTCCATGGTTTAGTAAGTATAGTGAATCTGATATTCGCAAGGTCACTACATTTAATACCTCGTCATTTACAATGACTTTGTATACGTTGGGCTGAGAAAATTTATTTAGAGTTTGCCTAGACAAATCTATTTTTTCTTTTTCTGTTCCTGTGCAGGAATTTTTCTGTTAAGTCTGGTTTCTGGTAGAGACTCTCAGAATTTTATTTTTCGTTTGAATATTTTTTAAGTGCGGTATAGTAATTCTTAAAAGCGCGTCTGCTTTATAACTGTCTTTTCCCTTAAGATATTCCACAGTAAAATCTTATTCTTTTAAGTCTAATCTCATTCGTGTTAGTTTTGAGCTCGGGTTTGTCATTAAAAATAAGTGAGTTAATGGCCTATGGTTTGTTTTGACGGTGAAACGTCTTCCGTAAATATATGGTCGAAAATAATTTATCGTTCAGTGAATAGCTGCTAACTCTTGTTCAGTTGTATTTTTGTTGTTTTCTCCGTTTGTAAACAATCTCGATGCATAGGCTATCGGTAGCTGGGTGTTATTGTAATCTTGAGTAAGAACAGCTCCACACGCTTGCATCTGTTGTTATACAAAATTCGTTATTAAAATCTTGATATTGTAGTAGTGTGGGTTTCATCAATTGAATTTTAAGGTATTCGAATGCGTCTTGACATTCAACTGTCCATTCAAATTTAACATTCTTTGTACATAATCTAGCTATGTGACGTGAGTAATCGGAAAAATTTTTAACAAAACGTCTGAAGTAATTGCAAAATGCAACAAATCTTCTATCTGCGTCCGTTGGGACTGGGTATTCTTCTATTACACCGGATTTCCTTGTCAGTACACTTGTGTCCAAGGAAGGTCACTTCGTGTCTGAAAAATGTGCACTTTTCTTTTAATAAAATTAAAAGAGTAATTCTGAACTGTCAAATTATTAATAAGACAAAAAGAATTAAATGAGAAAAATTACAAAATAGAAAAGTTGCATTTAAAAAAAAAAAAATTTGTATATATTTTTTATTGTTTCCATGGGAGCTAAATGATAAAGTCGTCCAATTTTAATGAATTGTAAGCCATAATTCTGAAATATTTAACCATTACTATATGTCGAAGAACAAGAGCAAAAATGCTATAGTCGTCCGATCCGGCTCGATCCGACTTATATACTACCTGCAATAGAAAGACAACTTTTGGGAAAGTTTCATGCACATAACTTTAAAACTGAAAGACTAATTTGCGTAGAAACGGACGGACAGACGGACAGACTGACGAACAGACGGACCGACAGACGGACGGACAGGCGGACATGGCTAGATCAACTCTCCTAGAGATGCTGATCAAGAATATATATACGTTATAGGGTCGGAGATGTCTCCTTCATACCTTCATAAAAGAAAATATATATATATATATATATATATGTATGTGCACAGTGACATATTACTTTAATTTAATTTAATTTAATGTTATCTATGAAAATTTACTGTTTCAAAAATACATAAAAATTATTAAGAACTAAAAATGAATACACAGGACTGCATTAGAATTACTATTGACAATGATCAAAATTTTGAGAATAGGGTATTGGCCATATTTAGAAACAGAACAGAGCCTCTATTAATTTCAGATTTTGAATATTTATTGCATCCGCACGCAAAAAGCAATAGTACTGTCTACCGTAAGAAACTATTCTCGGGAATAGACATACAGCCAGCATTAGTATTAGGACACATAAATGTGCTTAAAATTATGCACAACTAATAAATAAAAAAATTAACTTTTAGTATGGGATGGGAGCAATTAACTCTTCGTATTCTACTGCGTTTTTTCCCATCACATCACTCAACTGTTGTCTTCTTAGATATAAAAAGCCTCCAGGCTCAATGTTACATCGCCATGTAGAAAAAAGGTCACGTTCACAATGTAGAAAGGTTATAAATCCATCCTAATTGATGATAAGGCAATCCGCAGTTTAACTTAGCTTGACAGCGTTTAAACGCTCCCGTCAGGAATCTTTTATTAAATGTTATTTAATTCTATTACATTGGCGCATATAGCCACGATCGCTCAGCTATGTCGGCAGAGACGCCAGCAGAGCGGCGGTCGACGTTTATGTATAAATGGGTATATATGTGTAAGGCTGACGGAGGGTCGCCGCGGGAGAGTGGGGTTACTATTTTCACTTCACAATTATGCTGCCACTGCTATGTCCAGTCCAAGTGCACTCAAGAGCGATCATATTACCGAGCATTAAATTCATTCAAAGTATTTGAATTTAAGCTTATTGTTTAATAATAATGATAATAAAAAGGTTATGTTAGAAAAAAAAAAACATTTTTTATACCCTTGCAGAAGGTATTATAGTTTCAGTCAAAAGTTTGCAACGCAGTGAAGGAGACATCTCCGACCCTATAAGCCATGTCCGTCTGTCCGTCTGTCCGTCTGTCCGTCCGTCTGTCAGTCTGTCCGTCCGTTTCTATGCGTGAAGGAGACATTTCCGACCCTATAAAGTATATATATTCTTGATCAGCATCACTAAGCGACACGATCTAGCCATGTCCGTCTGTCCGTCCGTCCGTCTGTCCGTCCGTCTGTCCGTCCGTTTCTACGCAAACTAGTCCCTCATTTTAAAGCGATCTGCATGAAACTTTCCCAAAAGTTGTCTTTCTATTTCAGGTAGTATATAAGTCGGAACCAGCCGGATCAGACGACTATAGCATATAGCTCCCAAAGGAACAATCGAAATAAAAAAAATTATAATTTTGCTGTTTTTAAATTTTTTTTAGTTCTTCGACATATAGTAATGGTTAAACATTTTAGAATTACGGTTTAAAGTTCATCAAAATCGCACGACTATACCATATAGCTATAATAGAACAAATAAAAATATATAAAATAACTATATAATAATTGAGCTGCAAGTCATCATAGCTTCAATGTTTTTAAGCATTTACGCAAGTAAATCATAATTTAAATGTTTTAAAAAATATTTTATTCTTGCAATAGACGCAAGGGTATATAAACTTCGGCTTGCCGAAGTTTGCTTTCCTTCTTGTTTTTTATTTATTTTTCCGATTTTTCCTATGGGAGCTGTATGATATAGTCGTCCGATTTTGATGAAAATTAAACCATTAATGCGAAATATTTAACCATTACTATATGTCGAAGAACACAAAAAATTAAAAAACAGCAAAGTTATGGTTTTGTAAAATTTATTTTTCCGATTGTTCCTATGTGAGCTATATGCTATAGTCGTCCGATCCGTCTTGTTCCAACTTATAAATTATGTTTTAGTTGTGCAGCCACGCGCTGTCCCTCGCCGCTGTCCGTGAGGGTGAGGAGTTGCGATCCAATTGCCACCGTGGCTGGTCCGGGGGAAGGGGTGATGACGTAATTGCAACCGTGGCTGGCTGCTCTTATGGATGAGCCGGGCGGTTGCCACTGGCTCTCTTCTCTCTTCTTATGAAGACTACGTTGGGAGTAACTGACTCCGTTGCTAACGGCCCTTAAGGCTCGATAACCAATTTCAATTAATAGAGTAGATGTTCACGGTCACTGCTGGAGTTTTATATTCAAGCCAATGCTCTTTATTGAATGTCAAAATTAAAACTAAAAACATATATGACTTTACGTAAACTATGCGCGGCCGGCAAGCCGACCGCTCGTGCAGCAAAGTGCTTGCCACCGCCAAGAACCACGCACGGCCCCTAAAGATGTTTATGCTGATTTTGCAACTAATCACTAGGGTGATCCAATAATCACTCAAGATCTGTATCAACTTATGATTACTGCTTAACAGTGTTAACAACTCTCACCTTAGGAATATTACCGCCCTCGGTCATCTGGAATTTGTCAACGACTTGTTGGATCTCCCGAGCGTCTCGTCTTCTCCTCAGCATCATGATGAGTAGGAAGGAGCAGATGATGGGAAGACTGGCTCCCAAGCCGACCGCGAACCAGTTGTCGATAGTTCCAGCCGATTTTACTTCCTCCTTAAGCCCTTGGATAACCTCCAAGTTTTGGTTGTTAATTCTTTGGAGAAGTGGCATGCTTAGTGTGGGATCGTGGCCGATGATGTTGAGTAACGGGGATGCCGCCATGCCCGGAGTTTTTCTTATGGCTTCACGTTGGTTTGAGTATTTGGTGCCATTGATAAAAGCCACTCGCTCGAACGTAATGAGGTGTGAGCCGTTGGTGTCTATTTCAGGGCTGACTTTAGCTGGGCACTCGTTGATTATTATTACTCCGTCATCTATTAACGTGATGGGGCTTAGGTGGCTGGCTTGCGTCTCGCAAGTACTCCCCGCGTGTAGGCCTCGAGCACAAGTATCATGTCGCCAGCTTGCAAAACGACGCGTAAGTTGTTGTTACGCAATCGGTGACTGCTAAGACGTCGCTATTGCATTTGGCTACTGTGTTCTCCTTCAATTGCAGGATGGTATGTTGGTGTGATACAGGGAAGATCATGACTTTTTTACAAATAGTTTTAATCTTAGGGTTTGCGATTAGCATGTGGATTATACTATCGGACTGAAGGACTCTAATGTTAGACGCCTCTAGTAGGCTAATGATGAAGACTTCTGTGGGGTGATCAACAAATACAGACTTCAAATCATTTTGATTAAAAATTGTGATCTTGGCTTTTACAAGTGTGACTGTAAGAATTACGTTTTGAGTCTCAGTTATTAGTATTCTATTTCTGGCCAAAAGTACCTCGTACAGGTGGGAAGTGTCAACTATATTATTTTGTTTTGCCTTGATAATTTTATTAACGGGCTCTGTTAATTCATTAATTTTATTCTGCGTCTGCGTATTTATTACAGCCTGTCGGTCATTTGACAAAGTTAAACGTGCCTCGGATCCTTTTAGCATATCGACGTCGGCCGCATCAGGTGTTCCCGCAATTACTTTGAGTGCGGTGCCTAGGAAGTCTAGGCTATGGTGTATTTTTAAAACAGACAATAAACTTCTAACATGTTCGGTATCGACGTCTAACAATTTTTTCATATGAGACTGTGGGAATAAATCGGACAACCTAGTAGTTTCTTCTACTATAATTGAAAATTCGGTCAAATTATTTGAATGTCGAAGCAAGTTTCCGTCCGTATTTGGGATGTACTGAGCATGCGAATAATCCGTCACTCTAGCGTTAACTACAGCTAACGTTATCAATAAAATTCCCGCGATCCTGTAAGCAGGCGAAAGGTTAAATCTACTGTATATAAAATGGAGTAAGTATGCTAAGGTGTAGTGTATATGAAAATAAAGTAAAAAAGGTAAAAAGAGTTGAGGGGTATTTTTATCTAAGGCTGTCCTTGTGGACCTCCTTCCCTCTAATGAGGACAGACGTTCCCAAGTCTGCTTGTACACACTCTTCTGTGTACAGTGCGGTTAGTTTATTTCCTAACCTCTGGTTATTTTTGAGGTATACTTTTTCTCCCACCTCAAAAATTCTGTTTTGTCTAGTAGGGTTGCAAAATAGAATTTGGCCTGTTGTGCCTTTTTAATATTACTTATTATTGTCAATTTCTGTTCGGCATTAGCTGAGTGCAAGGCCTGCTTATGTGGCAGTCATGTCACTGAATGTATTGTCTTGTTACATTCTACTGTGGCTCTCATAATAAGCTCAAAGGTATCGTCACCCTTTTGGTCGATTTTCATGCACCTAGCTATCTCAGTTAGGGTACTGTGAAATCAGTCCACTTGCCCGCTTGAGCTGCTGTGTAGAGGGGGTGCATTAACATTGTCAATGTTATATGGATTTTTTAATAATGAGGTTATAGTCTCCGAGTTTAAGGACTCCTCATTATCACAATATATTGTTTTAATGTTTGGGAAAAAATGTATAAGTTGTATTATGGGGTTGGGAAAAAATGTATAAGTTGTATTATGGGGTTGCGCACATCGACTATGGCCCTAGAAAGTAATGGCTGTACTACAGCGAACTTTGAAAATTTATCTACGCAGGTCAAAAAAAATCTCTTATCCGTAGAGTATATGTCTATATGCAGCATTTCGCTGGCATATGAGGGGGTTGGTGTGATACCCAACTCTTGCTTCTTGGGGTGTCTGTTGTACTTCCCCTTGGTTCATGTCTTGCACTTTACAATTACTTTGTTGGCGAGTTTGGACATATTTGGAAAGTAGTAATCTTGAAGGACTTGTTTAACATTTTTCTGGGCTGCCCTGTGAGCGCGGTTGTGTTCGCAGATAATTATTTCTTTTTGTTCATTTGCATCCGTGATGTCATTCCAGAATTTTTTGCAATGCCAGAACTTGGTTGCTGGGAATTCGGTCACCAAGGAATGTTGGATACATGCTAGTGCTGAGAGCTCGCAGTAAATGGCGTTAACAACGTCTACGTTCACTACCTCTTTGACCAATCCGAACCGCGAGTCCCTGTTATTGAATAGGATTATGTGTCGCCGTAAAGGCTGCTCTGCTTCCTCCATGATAATTTGATTCCTGTAGCAGTTCAGTGGTTTATCGGTGGATTCCACCGTGTAGGTTAAGGAAAGTTCACTATGAATAGTGGCTACGTCAGATTGGGGTTCGTTTTGAATAGCGTTTATGTTTTGTCGTGACAAAGCGTCGGCCACAAAATTTTCTTTTCCGGGTTTGTAGAATATTTTGGAGTTATGTTCTTCGATGAATGCTTTTCATCGTTTAATTTTGGCATTTGTATTTCGCTCGGATACAGCAAAAATAAGATATTGATGGTCCGTAAAAATCCTGATCTCTTTTGTGCCGTATAGATAGTTTTGTAGTTTTCCTATAGTCTATACAATTGCCAATAATTCTCTTTCGTTGGTTGCGTAATTGAGCTCACAGTCTTTCAACGTACGAGATATCATTGTGATTGGCCTGCCTTTTTGGGACAGTAACGCACCGATACCGCTTGCTGAGGCATTGGTGGTCAAATCGAAAGGAAGTTTGAAATCTGGATACGTTAATATCACATCTTCTGATGACAAAATGTCTCGCAGGCGCTCGCACGCTTTGCGTTGGGACTCATCGAATTCGATAGCCATTTTTTTTGACATGTGTTTATTAGCCGTGCCATTCTCTCCCTTAGATATGGTGGTAAGTGGTCTGGCTTTGGTAGCTGGCCAACCCTAGAAAAGACCTGAGGCCGAAAAACCTTTTGGTTCGGTGTACTCCTGAATGGTTTTTACCTTTTCCGGGTCCGTTTTGGCTCCTTTTGATGTAACAATGAAATCTAAAAATTCAACACTTTCTTTGAGGAACTTTAGTTTTTTCCGGTGCCACTCTCATGTTGGCTTCGCACAGGCATTTAAGGACTGTGTCAATGTAAAAAAAATTATCACGTCGTCTACATAGACGTAACATTTTCCCGATCTGCTCACGTAGTACGTCATTGAACGCCCTTTGAAAGATGCTTCCCTCATTTTTCAGTCCAAAGGGTGGACGGCAAAATCCATACTTTCCTCCGTTTATGGAAAAAGCAGTTTTTTCACGGTCTTTTTCAGCCAAATAAATCTGGTGGTACCCCGATTTTAGGTCTAAGGTAGTACAAAATTTTGCCTTTCCTAGATTCGCTAGAAACTTAGGAATACTTGGCATAGGGTAACGGTCGGCGATGGTTCGTTCATTCAGTTTCCTGAAATCGATCAAAAGCCGTTTTTTCTTGTTGCCAACTGCATAAAGTCACTGTTTGTCTACAACCCATATTGGGCTGTTAAATGGCGACCTAGAAGGTCGGATAATGCCATCCGTTAACAGCTGTTTGATTTCTGTGTTAACAAAATCTGCTGCTCCCATGGGGTAAGGATATAGTTTGAAATATACGGGTTCGCTAGTTTCTGTACGAATTGTGGCAATGATCGAGGTGTTAAATGGTAGCGCCTCGTTAGAGTGCGAAAACACTTGATTCCTCTTAAGGATCATTTTTTTAAACGCATCTTTTACTGAATTTGGGACTATTAAGTCATCGATATTTGTGAAGTTCACGTTATCGCATTCGTGGTATTTGAGTTGCTCAGATATGTTTCCATATCTGATTACACTGTTATGTAAATCTAATGCCGCTGCCGCCTGCGTTAGCAAGTCGAAACCTATTATGGCATCAAAAGTTTTGATAGTATCAAGTAAAAAAAATTGAGCCTTTAGGCCGAATATGCGCATAAAGCATTTTTCTTTAATATTACTGGAGCCATGAATGGAACTCACAGTGAATGTAGATTCGACAGGCATTATGTTCTTCAGCTTCTTTAAAGGCTTTACATAACTTTTTGCCGCTCCAGTGTCTATTAGAATACTTATAGTTTTCCCCGCCAGCCCTCGCTCAATGAAGGGCAAGCGGGACTTTCCTCTAAAAAATTGACGAGGTCGTTACCGTCAAATGAGTCACTGTCATCGTCAATTGCATTTAGTGCGGCTGAGGCCGCGTTTTCATAATCTTGAGTTCCTTCCGCGTTTGCAGTTTGCTCAACGTTGTTAACCCGCTGGCGCCTTTGGCCAGTCATTCTCTCCGAAGAGTTTGGTTTTTTTGGGTTCTGCAAATTCTGGTATTGAGTGTTGTTTCCCTGTTTAAAACCCATAGGATGTCGGACTTTAGAAGATGATGGATCAATGTCCATAGGTTCCGCGGATTGATTTTGTTTACCCTGATCTACCCAGTTGTCCTGTTTACGCCATGTATCGTTTTTCTGATACTTGTTTGGCTTTTTAAAAAAATGTGAATTTTTTTCTGGTCCGCGGTCGGCATCAGGATTTTTCCCTTGTTTCTCGGGCGCTCGGTGCTGGCCCTTGTGAAAATCAGTATTCTGTTTTCTTTGCTCAGCTACTTTGGCATATGTGGCCGCGAACATACTTCGTTCGATACTGGCCTCTGCCTCTCTAGCTAATGCCAGTGCTGCTGGCAGATCTTTTGGCTGTGCTGGAAATACAACAGCCCTTAGTGATTTTTTTAGACCGGAAATGAATACGTGTAGGGCGTCAGCCCTAACTTCTGTACTGAGTAATGAAGCCCTTTCGCCGTCATGTGTCATGACAATTTTGTTTGTTACGAGGGTCAATTTTTGTTCGACCTCATCGTAGTACTGCATAAGTTTTTGGTCGCCCTGACGGATCGACTCAAGTCCCTGCCTTAATAGGCGCAAAGATGTTTTATCTGCGTAGGAGCAGTCTAATCTAGCTAGTATGGCTTTAAAATTTAGCACTGTATTATAAAAAACTAGCAGCGCGCGCGCCGGTCCCTTAATTTTGTTTCTAATAATAGTAACGGCTTGGTAATGCGCGGAACTGCCCTCATAAGACTCGAATAATTCGTAGGCATCGGTGGCGGATTGCCTCCATGCCACGTAATCATCTTGAATGCCAGTAAAATCTGGAATCGACTTCACTATATGTAATGGTATATCGCACTGTGGTGCTCCCGGTACTACCTTTACCCTCTGGTAAGATTCTACCTCTGGCGCTTTTATACGCAAGCTCTGAAGTTGTTGGTTAACGGCGTTGATCTGACCCGCAAATTCGGCTCTGAGCCTCTGTTCTTGGCTAGTTAATGCGACCTGAATTACCTCCTCTATTTGTGTCGCGTTCATGGTTTCCGCGGTACTTTCTTGTTGTGCCCGTGCTGGTTGATATCTACGGGTATCTCGGATTAATTCTTCTTCACTGTCACTGTCAAGTTCGCTTTTAGTTTCCCTATATGGGCCTGGAACACTCATAAGGCGACTAATTTTTTGACACTAAACACACGTTATTGGGAGGCCGAATATTTTAATTCGACATAATTAATTTTGTATATTATAATTATATATAACTGGGTGCTTGGAGTTCACTTTATTTGTAGGTCACCTTTACAATTGCTTTATTTAAACTGAATATATTTTAATTTTGGGTATATAATTTGTAGGGATTTTTATTTATTTTTCCCTGTATGTGTATTTGAAGTTTGACTGTATTAATTTTGATCAGCCCACTTACAGATTTTTGTGTCGTGGATTCGGTATTAAAGTTAGGTGCCAATTATGTTTTAGTTGTGCAGCCTCGCGCTGTCCCTCGCCGTTGTCCGTGAGGGTGAGGAGTTGCGATCCAATTGCCACCGTGGCTGATCCGGGGGAAGGGGTGATGACGCAATTGCCGCCGTGGCTGGCTGCTCTTATGGATGAGCCGGGCGGTTGGCACTAGCTCTCTTCTCTCTTCTTATGAAGACTACGTTGGGAGTAACTGACTCCGTTGCTAACGGCCCTTAAGGCTCGATAACCAATTTCAATTAATAGAGTAAATGTTGACGGCCACTGCTGGAGTTTTATATTCAAGCCAATGCTCTTTATTGAATGTCAAAATTAAAACTAAAAACATATATGACTTTACGTAAACTATGCGCGGCCGGCAAGCCGACCGCTCGTGCAGCAAAGTGCTGACACTAGCAAAATCAACGTAACTAACCAGACCGTGCACCGCCAAGAACCACGCACGTCCCCTTAAGATGTTTATGCTGATTTCGCAACTAATCACCCAAGATCTGTATCAACTTATGATTACTCCTTAACAGTGTTAACATATATACTACCAGCAATAAAAAGACAAATTTTGGGAAAGTTTCATGCAGATAGCTTTAAAACTGAGAGACTAGTTTGCGTAGAAACGGACGGACAGACTGACAGACGGACGGACAGACGCACGGACATGGCTAGAACGACTCTCCTAGTGATGCTGATCCAGAATATATATACTTTTTAGGGTCGGAGATGTCTCCTTCACTGCGTTGCAAACTTCTGACTGAAATTATAATACCCTCTGCAAGGGTATAAAAATAAGAAACAACTAGTACATAAAGATAGATGAAAAATTTTTATTTCATAATCAATTTAATTTTTTTTATAAATATATCACGTTTGGCCATACTTAGGATAAGCATATAAATTAGATTTTTCACTTTGCGATATTATATTAAAAAAAAAGCGATTTTTATTTTAATATACAGTGGAGTTTTATAGGTAATGTCTTAATAATTAGATTCCCAAAATTGAACTGTCTTTACAATTGCATTATTCTTATAACTATGGCTTTTATCGGTGACAGCGACGCTAGCAGCGAAAGTGGACTTCGATCAGAAGATTTCGATTGGTCGAATTGGTGGCCTGATGGGTGGGTTGTCAGACTGCATCTTTTGTTTATTAAATTTGGATTGGTCAAAGCTTTTATGCTGATGAATGGGTTCTCATGCTGGACCCTTTGTTTAAAAGTTTACCTCTTGTTTATGTCTGCTGTCGTCGGTAAAGGCGTGTGAAATGTTTATAATAAGGGGACTGTTGATAACAGGCGTGGGAAATGTTTATGTCTAACGGGAAATGTTTATGTCTGATTAATTTGAATAACTCCTATAGTAGGCTCTGAAATGTTATGTTTGACAAATGAATTAATGGGTATCTCGGGATTTACAGAAGCTATAAAATTACGTTACGTTACGTTATTTTTCAAAAGGAGGGTGATGTAGTATGCACATGTATGTATCGATCACCCACTGTACCAAGAGTACTAAAAGGGCGGTCATAAACCTAAGTGGCCGAAACACATACCGATTGCTATGCCTTGGACCGCACACAAAAGGTGCATGTGTCGGCATAAATGAAACTCGAGCGGACTTGATGTGTGTGCATATACCTCTGCGCTCCAGCCTAAGTGAGCATAGCTTTATACTTAAGAATACATAACCGTCTCTCCGCTGCCGCTGTTGGCAGCGCAGCTACGAGACTTAGACCTCTTTAGCTTCTAAACCAATTTTTAAAAGACAAGAAACTTTTTTAAACGCAGAGCGGCAAGAACGGCTGCTCTGCTCTAAATAATAAATTGAATAAAAATTATAAATCAAACAAACCAAAAGAACCCAATCGGACATATATTATTTGAATGAACCTGGACCGGAGGATTTAACATATTACAAGACTTTGTAATATAATCACTCCAGGTAATAGTTCTAGTGAATGTGAAACCTAAGTTTACGGCTGTTTCAATTCAACGTGTTATTTATACTCAGTGGCTGCAAATTATTAAAAACAATATTTCTTTTACTTATGGCAAGACATTTTGATTTTGATGGGTTGATCCCAAATCCATTGTTGCCGGCCCACTCATTTACACGTGCAAGTTCTCTGATACACACATCTATACACTCATTTATTCTGTTTAAATGACGACTCACATACGTTTGGACATCATCAGCATACAAGTGTACATTACATTCAGATAACGCATTGGGAAGGTCATTAACATATAAGGTAAACAATAAGGGACCAAGCACAGACCTTTGGGGTGCACCACGATTAACATTTTCATATGAAGACGAAACGCTAGACAGTACAACAGATTGACGACAATTTTGTAGGTACGAAGACACAAGTTTGAGGTACAGCTTCTGTTTTTCCTAAAACCAGACTGATTATTAGTAAGCATTGCATTGTCGGACATAAATTTATTAATTTGATCAGCCATTAGAATTTCAAATACTTTTGATAGGTATGGTAAAATGGAGATGGGTCTGTACTCATTATTTGATTTAGGAATCGGAATTATTTTTGCCGCTTTCCAATAGTCCGGATAAGTAGATTTTGTCAGTACAGTATTAAAGGTATAGGTTATGTATGGCAGGATTTTTGGCAGCAGAATTTTTATGAATTTAGGGTTTATGTTGTCAGACCCAGTGGCGTCACTCTTAATTCTTAGTATACTTTGAAGGACATCACACTGGTTAACACACATAAACCCAAATCTAATATCACAGACAGTTTGAGGTACAAATCGTGGGTTCAGATATTTATTTTCAGTGATTTCAGGTACTGTGCAGTTTAAAAAAATTTTATTAAGTTCATTTACATTTATGTCTTGCCCAAGTCTTAGTTTAACCTTACATATTCCCAAATTTTGATTGTTTCCCATGTCTGAGAAGTGGAAGGTACGTTGTTGAATTTACGGGAATAAGTTTGTCTTGGCGGTATCAATAAGTTGGGTTACTTTTTTTATACCCTTGCAGAGGGTATTATAATTTCAGTCAGAAATTTGCAACGCAGTGAAGGAGACATCTCCGACCCTATAATGTTTATATATTCTGGATCAGCATCACTAGGAGAGTCGATCTAGCCATGTCCGGCTGTCAGTCCGTCTGTCCGTCCGTCTGTCCGTCCGTTTCTACGCAAACTAGTCTCTCAGTTTTAAAGCATCTGCATGAAACTTTCCCAAAATTTGTCTTTTTATTTCAGGTAATATATAAGTCGGAACGAGACGGATCGGACGACTATAGCATATAGCTCCCATAGGAACAATCGGAAAAATAAATTTTACAAAACCATAACTTTGCTGTTTTCTAATTTTTTTTTAGTTCTTCGACATATAGTAATGGTTAAATATTTTGGAATTGCGGTTTAAATTTTATCAAACTCGGACGACTATATTATAAAGCTCCCATAGGAAAAATCGGAAAAATAAATAAAAAACAAGAAGGAAAGCAAACTTCGGCAAGCCGAAGTATATATACCCTTGCAGCTATTGCAAGAATTAAATATTTTTTAAAGCATTAAAATTATGATTTACTTGCGTATACGTTTAAAAATATTGAAGCTATGATGATTTGCAGCTCAATTATTAGATAGTTATTTTATACATTTTTATTGTTCCCACAGTCTGGTGATGGGGTGCGGTAGAAGTTATGTTTTTAATATTTAGATTTTTACATAGATCTTAAATAATTAAATTTTTTTATTCCGTTTCCATGTCGGACCGTACTTTAGAATAAAATCTTCGAATATAGCTTTCGTTACTTATTTGATATTGGTATAGCTCTAGATGTTTAGTTAAATCGCAGATGAGTGTTACTGCGTATTCGTTTCCTTTATTAGATTTTGGTAGTGGACCAATTGAATCCACAATTACCCTATCGAAAGCTCATTGTGGAGTTTCTGTTATAGTTAATGGGGCTTGGTATGTTTAGTCGTTTTAGACTTTTGGCATTTAGGACATTTCTTCATGTACTCTTTTATGTCTTTAGACATATTTTTCCAGGAATAGTGTCTCTGGACTTTGGACAAGGTTTTTGTAATGCCTGTATGACCTCCTTGTATTGGATCATCATGGAATGTGGACAATAAAGCTTCTTTTTTCTTTATTATTTTTTATTACGGTCACTGGGTTGAGTAGCGCTACTCTCAATTGCATCCCTAAAAAAAACGCACGAACGAAGAAGAGGGATTCATTCGAAAAAGCGTGGCCGGTGCGATCCAAAGAAAAGCTGAATAAAATATAATTAAATTAAGGCAGAACAAAGAACACTATAATTCAGAAGTGGTAACTGAACCTAACCAAGTTATATTGGAATAGGAAAATAGCTGTTAACATGGCTTAACGCATTAATCTCGGCGAACTCAAACTAATGGAAATCAAAAGTTTCTGTCAAAAACTTGTCTTGTCCACAAAGGGAAACAAAGCCGCACTAATTGCGCAGTTAAGTGCTGTACTTCCGTCTGAAATTGCTCCGGAGTTGTACTATGAAAAGGTGGAGTCTACGAAAGGTGGAGGCGAAATTGGTGGCGAGATGGCTTTCGCCAATGCAGCCAACAACAACAACGAAGAACAAGACGGCTTTCGCCAATGCAGCCAACATTCCAGGAACCGGCGTTCAACCGAGTACTTAAACCTTTGGCGTTCAACCTTTGGCGTTCAACATAGTCCAGCTAGCAACATACTGGCCGAATCGGGTGGCAACGCTGCGGGAATGGAACAGGCAATGCAAAATTTACGTTTCGAAAATGTGGACCGTCTTTCCAAGCCAGAAATGAACTTAAACACCGTGAAAGAGCTTCTCCCAGAATTCAACGGCTATGGCAATATAAACGAATGGTGGCTGGTGGTAAAAAATGTTCGTGATGTGTTCAAAGTCAGTGATGACGTCATGCGTCCATTAATTTGCTCAAGCTTAAAGGGCAAGGCTAATTTTTGGCTGTTATCTCGCCCATCACTGTTGTCTGGGAGTACCGACTTGATTCTGGCACAACTTAAAATTATTTTTGGAACCAAGGCTAACGTCCTGGAAATGCGACGCAAGTTTGAAAACCCGCCAGTGGCAATTCGGTGAGAAGTTTGCCATCTACTACTTTGACAAACTTACTCTGGCACAAGACATCGCTATGAGTGTTCACGAACTAGTGCAGTACTGGATAGATGGCATACAAAATGAACAAATTAAAAACCAAGCGAAACAACTACGTTTTGCAGAGCCTGCTGATGTATTGCAAGCCTTTCAAGATGTAGAGAAACCCAGAGCTCCGGTACATCAAAATAAAATGCAAGGAAAGTCTTCATCAAACGCTGCGACCCCGGAACAGAAGGTCATCAAATGCTTTAACTACCACAGTCTTGGCCATCTGGCTAAGGAATGCCGAAAGCCAGTACGGGCTGATGGAGCTTGCTATGCCTGTGGAGAAGTTGGACACTTGGCTAGAGAGTGTTTATTGTACAAAAAGAAAGAAACTGGCCACGAATATGTAAGACAATTTAGAGTTTAATTTAAAAATACGATACATAATTCTAATAAATTTTATTCCATAGAGTGCCTCATAGATTCGAGAAGCCCGTCTCATTTCTAAAGAAGTCAGTAGTTCCCAGTAACGTAATCATTGATAATACAAGTTGAATAATACCTTCTTCGGAATAAACGAAAGTAAACTAAATGTAATTGGAAAAACAGTTTGTCTAATTAAAAGTTCAAATAAAAACGTATTGATTGAATTACTGGTTGTAACTGATGAATCTGTAAGGTACTCAATGGTAGTAGGACGCGATTTTTTAAATCTAAGTAACCAATTATCTGTTAAGCCAGTGGGTATACATTTAGTAGAGAACCAGGTAGATGTAGAGACAAAAGTAAAGAGCAATCTTGGAAACAATTACAAAGTAGATTTCAATGTAGAGAAACAGGTAGATGTAGGGAAAAAATTAGAGAAATCGAACAAGCCCGAGGTAGCGAAATGTTTAGAAATTATAACGAATATTAATGTTGAGGCCAATAAAGCTATAGATGACGAAGCTGACAATAAACCATTTGCGTTGGCAAAGCGACTTATGTGATAGGAAAGGAGGTGAGTCAAGAAACCAAAAATAAGTTTAAATGTTTGTTTAAAACTTTTTATGAAGACTCTGATCGTCCGATGGAACCTAAAATAAAGTGTACTATGAAGATCACAATTGAAAGTGATAAAACATTTCGGTGTCCCCCTCGAAGATTGTCTTACGCAGAAAAGTCCGAAGTTCAAAAAATATTAGACGAGACATTAGCCAGTGGGTATATACGGCCAAGTGAATCTGAATATGTGTCGCCAATTGTTCTTGTAAGGAAAAAGACAGGAGAACTTACAATGTGTGTCGATTATCGTCGCCTTAATAAGGTTACTCTTAAAGATAATTACCCGATTCCGTTAATTGACGACTTGTTGGAAAGGTTAGCGAATAAAAACTTCTTTTCGAAAGTTGATTTGAAAAACAGATTTCATCATGTGTTCATGGATGATAATTCTGTTAAGTATACGTCTTTAACCACGCCACTAGGACAGTTTGAATTTCTAAGAATGCCGTTTGGCTTGACGAATGCACCACCAACATTCCAAAGATTTATTAACAAGATATTTGCCGATATGGTACGACCGGGAAAAGTTGTGATCTATCTTGATGGCATTATGATAGCGACGTAGAGTTTGTATGAGCACTTCAAAATTTTAAAAGAAGTTCTGAATCGTATAGTTGAAAACATTGATTACTTGGGATATACAGTCAATGGGGATGGGATAAAAGCGAACCAAACGGGTTTAGAAGCAATTAAATCTTTTCCAGTGCCCTCGAAAGTCAGCGAGGTCTCAAGCTTTATAGGATTATGCTCTTATTTCAGAAGATTTATTAAAGATTTTTCTATTATTGAAAATCCACTTTACGATTTAACCAGAAAAGACAAGAAGTTTGCTTTTAATAAAGAAGAACTAGATGCGTCCACTATACTTAAGGAAAAGTTAACTGAAGCTCCAATTTTAGCAATATATGATGCATGAGATGAGACAGAGTTGCACTGTGATGCAAGCTCATTAGGTTATGGCGCAATATTATTACAAAGGAAAAGGGATAACAAATTTCACCCTTTCTTTTATTTTTCGAAACGTACAACCGATGTGGAGTCAAGGTACCACAGATTCGAGTTGTTAACTTTGCAAGGAATTAGATTCAAAATTGTGACTGATTGCACTTCGTTAACTTTAACATTAAATAAAAAAGAAATAAATCCCCGTATATCAAGATGGGCTTTAGAGCTTCAAAACTATGACTATGAGCTTGAGCACAGATCGGGAAAAAGAATGCAACATGTGGACGCACTGAGTCGAAGTAATAGTATTCTTGTAGTTGAAACAAATACTTTCGAAAAAAATCTAATTATATGTCAAGGAAGAGATGAAAATATAAATAGAGTTAAAGAAATTTTATTAAATCAAGAGGATGAGCACAATGAACTACGAAATGGTGTCGTGTATAAGAAAAGTAACGATAAGTTAATTAAGAGTTATTGGTTTCCAGGTATAAGAAAGAAAGTTGAGATTCACATAAAGAACTGCCTAAGGTGTATAGCATTTTCTAATAAAACAGGTAAAACTGAGGGTTTTTTACAACCTATTCCGAAAGGTACAAGTCCGTTTGAAGTCATTCGTATTGATCAGTATGGTCCGATAAATAGCAAGGAAACGATAAGAAGCACATACTAGTAATAACTGTCGCATGTACAACATTCACCAGATTATATCCAACCAAAACAACTAGTTCCAAGGAAGCAATAGAAGCGTTACAAAACTATTTCAGATCGTACAGTAGACCTAAAAACATAATGTCTGATCGAGGCAGCTGTTTTACGTCAAAGGAATTTGAGGAGTTTGTTGAACAAAACAATGTAAGGCATGTTAAAATAGCAACAGCTTCGCCACAAGCTAACGGGCAAGTAGAAAGAGTCAAAAAAGATTTAGGTCCAATGATAGCAGAGTTAACAGACGTAGAGAATAATCAACCATGGCACAAAGTTTTAGACAAAGTAGAGTTTGCAATAAATAACACAAAAAACCGAAGTTTGAATCGATACCCAAGTGTAATGTTGTTTGGGGTTAGACAGAGGGGTTGTTATATTGATAGTTTAAAAGAAAATTAAATTATTTATCGATGAAAGTCAAGCAATTTTGCACAAAGACCTAAACGTAATATGACTACAAGCTGGTATATGCCAGAAAAAAGCGCAAGGATATAACAAAAGCTATGTTGATTCAAAACGACAAAAACCGTAACTATATTCTGAAGGAGATTATGTTGTTGTTCGAAATTTTAACTCGCAGCAAGGCGTGTCCAGTCAGTTAATTCCCAAATTCAAAGGGCTTTATGTTGTGTCCAAGGTGTTAGATAATGATAGGTACTTTATTGAAGACGTAGAGAACTTTCAGCAGTCACAAGTGCCATATTCGGGTATATGGGCGGTGCATAATATGAAACCCTGGTTTAATGGAAAAGACAAAGTTGATTTTAGTGATAGTCCAGATATACAAGAAAAGGAAATAGATCCTGCTGATGAAATTAGAAATACAATTATTGTAAATAAAAACAAAAATAATAGTAAAAACATAGAAATAAACGACAATTGTAAAATAAATAAATATGGCCAAAGTAGCATTGTTACTAGAAGTAAGTCAACAAGTATCGGGAGATCCCCATAGTCAGGACGGCCGAATTGTAGTAATAAGAACTATGTAAGTAACTACTCTTAATATAAAATTCTTTGCTAAAATCTGGGTATTGTAACAGAGTTGGGTTTAGTAATGCTGATTTAAGATGTTCGAAGGCGTTTTGGCATTTAGTTGTACATTCGAAATTTACATCTTTCTTACAGAATCTTCTTATGTGACGGGAATATTCAACAAAAATTTGTAAAAACCGTAATAATTGCAAAATGCAATATATCTTCTAGCGCTGTCCGCATCACGTGGGACTGGATAATTTTGAATGACGTCGTTTTTGTTTGTTGAAAAGGATGTTATATCCCGTGAACTTTTTTTAAGTTCAATTTGGTGAAAACCGGACATTAAGTCAAGGCATGAGAAATATTTTGCTCTACCTAGTTGATCTAAAATATCGTCAATTCTAGGGAGTGAAAATTTATCAGACACAAGTTTTTTATTAATCTGACGATAGTCAATTACTAATCGCCATTTTTTCTTTTCTGAAGTGACTTTTTGTGTACTAATAGAAGTGGGCTGTTATAAGGTGATACAGAGGATTCCACTATTTTGTCATTAATGAGTTTTTGAATTTGTTTTTGTATCTCGTCTTGTTGACTATGAGGATTTCTATAATTTTTTATCTATACGTGTTCATCATCATTTAATCTCAGTTTTTGTTTATAAAAATGATTGGTAGTAATCAATTCGGTTTCTAGTCCGAATACATCGCTATACTGGGTGCATAATTTTGCTAGTTGTTTATTGAATTGTGGCGGGAAGTTTTTTGAAAGCTTTTCTTCGTTTTTTAAGTCTGTTTGTACTACATCGAAGTTTGAAAGTGGTTCATGTTGAATATTGTTAATGTATTTGTTGTGTTTAATAGTCTTGTGTATGCATTTTGGACTGTTGCTATGGTATTTGCAATATAAATACCTTGCTGGATTTCTTGATTCGGAATTAATACACTTCTTATAGATTTATTTCAATTTTATGGAAGACTTGGGATTTTGCTGGCAGAATTAGAGAGTTGTTGCCAGAACTGCATGTTGTTGGAAAATAATTTGAGGTAATGGATATTTGAGGTTATTTGGTCTAATTATAAGCCAGTCTTCAGACGGCTTGAAGTCTAGTTGACAATTGTATCTTTAAATAAAATCGATTCCTTGTATTCCATCACAAGGAATAGCGAATTGTAAATTTACGATATGGAAATCGTGTGGGATTATATATTTAGAAGTTTGTATTTCGATGAGAGTTGAGCCTTTCGATTTGAAAACTTCCTGACTTATTCCCTGTATGTTTATTATATGATTATTTCGAATGTGTTGAAAAATATCTGAATTTTCCTTCAATATGGATATTTCCGCACCTGTATCTGGTAGAAAAACTAATTCTTTTCCTGTTGCTACATTAATGAAAGTGACGAATGTACTTTGACTGAGATTTATGGTGTGAATTTTGATGTTATCTACTGCTGTGTATCTAAAGATGTTTGGGAGTTTCCCGAATTTGTTTGGGCTACCCTAACGTTGTTGTTTTGTTATTGTTGTTATTGCCATTGTTGTCTCCCCCGCGGTTGTTTCCACCGCGGTTGTTTCCACCTCAGTTCTTCTTTCTATAATAATTTTTATTTTGGTTATTATTATTTCGGCTGTAACCATTGTTTTGGTTATAGCCGTTGTTTTGGTAATAATTAGCATTGCCCGTCATTTCAGACCTTCATTGTATGTACTAGGTGACATCTTCGTTCATAGTTGCAAAATTGTCTGCTTCCAATATTGTTTTAATGGCCGCCATCAATTTTCGCTCACAATTTTTAACCATTGTGGTGATGGCTTCCTTTGTGCTTAATTTGTCAGCGTGTTCGGCGGATAGGCCTTCATCAATGTACGAAGCTTCTATTTGTGTTGTAAATTTTTCTACTGTTTTGCCTTTCTGGCTTCGTTTTGCCATCGAAGTTTGAAAGTGGTTCATGTTGAATATTGTTAATGTATTTGTTGTGTTTAATAGTCTTGTGTATGCATTTTGGACTGTTGCTATTGTATTTGCAATATAAATACCTTGCTGGATTTCTTGATTCGGAATTAATACACTTCTTATAGATTTATTTCAATTTTATGGAAGACTTGGGATTTTGCTGGCAGAATTAGAGAGTTGTTGCCAGAACTGCATGTTGTTGGAAAATAATTTGAGGTAATGGATATTTGAGGTTATTTGGTCTAATTATAAGCCAGTCTTCAGACGGCTTGAAGTCTAGTTGACAATTGTATCTTTAAATAAAATCGATTCCTTGTATTCCATCACAAGGAATAGCGAATTGTAAATTTACGATATGGAAATCGTGTGGGATTATATATTTAGAAGTTTGTATTTCGATGAGAGTTGAGCCTTTCGATTTGAAAACTTCCTGACTTATTCCCTGTATGTTTATTATATGATTATTTCGAATGTGTTGAAAAATATCTGAATTTTCCTTCAATATGGATATTTCCGCACCTGTATCTGGTAGAAAAACTAATTCTTTTCCTGTTGCTACATTAATGAAAGTGACGAATGTACTTTGACTGAGATTTATGGTGTGAATTTTGATGTTATCTACTGCTGTGTATCTAAAGATGTTTGGGAGTTTCCCGAATTTGTTTGGGCTACCCTAACGTTGTTGTTTTGTTATTGTTGTTATTGCCATTGTTGTCTCCCCCGCGGTTGTTTCCACCGCGGTTGTTTCCACCGCGGTTGTTTCCACCTCAGTTCTTCTTTCTATAATAATTTTTATTTTGGTTATTATTATTTCGGCTGTAACCATTGTTTTGGTTATAGCCGTTGTTTTGGTAATAATTAGCATTGCCCGTCATTTCAGACCTTCATTGTATGTACTAGGTGACATCTTCGTTCATAGTTGCAAAATTGTCTGCTTCCAATATTGCTTTAATGGCCGCCATCAATTTTCGCTCACAATTTTTAACCATTGTGGTGATGGCTTCCTTTGTGCTTAATTTGTCAGCGTGTTCGGCGGATAGGCCTTCATCAATGTACGAAGCTTCTATTTGTGTTGTAAATTTTTTTACTGTTTTGCCTTTCTGCCTTCGTTTTGCCATTTTGGCTTTAGCTACGTCGGATGTTTCTCCGACTACAGTGTCTTGCAGTTTTTTGATTATGGCATCTACCGTTGTTTCGTTTTGAACTCTGTATAATATCGATTCTATTATTTTGGTTTTATTGACTTATACAGCCAAAACATAGAATGTGCCTTTTGTCAGGTTAACCAACTTCAAAGCTGTTATGAATCTTTGAAGGTGTAGCCTTTGCCCGTTGAACTCCGGGATGGCATTTAATATTTCTTTTATGTATTCCCTTTGGGCAATGGTTTCATCAGCCATTGTGTTCGGTTTTACTCCTACAATGCTATCACTATTATCAGAGTCTTTCAAGTCCTGATCTAACAACTCAGATTGGATAAGGACTGCAGGAATAGTGAGGTTATTTATGTCTTTTTCGGGACCTGTAGAGATAGGGACATCAGTCTCAGCCTGCTCAAGTGCTGGTAAATCTGATAATTCTGACTCTTCTCCAGTTTCGATTGTCAATGGGGTGTTTAGGATAGTTGGTACAGAAATGGTTAAATCGTACATTTGCTTTATATATATTAGGTTGTCTCGTAATTTGTTTAAGAATTTTGATATTTGAAACCAATGGGCTTTGTTTAGCCGGTCTCTCTGGTCATGTATCATCATACGAGCTGTATTGAAGCGGTTTACTATTATTTCGGCATGCTTATTTACAGTCTTATAGGATTTGTCAAAATCAACTTTTAAGTTATTCAATTCCTTATATAATTCATTCCATTCCATTATTAAATGGAATATTATCTCGATTCTTGAAACCATCATTAAAAGATGTCTTCCAAGTATCTCATTATTTTGATAACAGAAACTAAGTCAGAAACTAATAGAGCCACTGCTCCGTTTCCAATTATGGCTAATACCCTATTCTCAAAACTACGCTCCTTATCAACAATAAGTCTAATGCACTCAGCAGTATTCATATTTAGTTTTGTGGTAGGCGTTTATCAACTCTTTATTCTCACTCGTCTTAATGCTACCACTCGCTCACATTCCAAGTTTTAGAATGACCTCTTGGAGAGATCCTCTTACAGTTCATGTTACTTAACATAGGTTTAACATAAATTTTAATATAAGTTTCGTATATTGGTGTTTTATAATTATTTGTATTGTGTAAGTATCGGTGTAATAATATATGTGTGTTAGTGTGTGTATGAGCCTACTACAATTCGGCCATCCTGTAATACGGATCCCCTTATCCTTCTTTCTTTTGGAAACAATTTTGACAAATTACTCTTATATCTATATTATACTAAGACAGTGTTTAGTTACATGTATTTTCTTCATTTATTGTCATTGCGAAGCACTTTAGCAATTGTATATTGGCCTTTGTTTTTTGGGATCAACTTCCTAGCAAGTCCCGCAGTGTTGTGAAAATTTTTTACCATTACGTAATCTCCTTTCGTGTAATTTTTTGGCGTTTTCTTTGTCTTATCATAATATGTTTCATTGTATTCCTGTGCTGGTTTTTGTTTCTCCATTGCCAGTTTTCGAATCTCGTCCAAATTCTCTACTTGAGCTGTGTTGTTAATTTCTTCTAACTTATCCCTAAGTTCATCAATAATCTGACCTCTCTGCTCTACACCAAACAGCATTTTGCTAGGAATTTGCTTTATACTTCTGTGTACAGTGTTATTAAGTGCATGTTCAACTTGCTCGATTACATTATCCCAATGTACATTATTTTCAGGCTCCGTTAATTTGGCTATCATGGGCCCTATGCTCCTGTTTATGCGTTCCAATTGTCCATTTGCTTGTGGAGAACCTGTCGCTATTTTTAAATGTTTGATGTTTGTTTCTGTTAAAAATTCACTAAATTCATTAGATGTAAAAAAACTGCCTTTATCGGAAACTATACATTTTGGTTTGCTATACGCCCTAAAATAATCGGACAAAAATTTTATTACTTCTTTTGTGCTTGTTGTCTTTGTTGTATAAAGTCTAACGAATTTCGTAAAACCATCTATGATTAGGAAAATGTGTTTGTTTGCTCTTCCTGCTGCCACTGGTCCGTAATGATCGATGTGCAACAAATCAAACGGCCTGTCACCTTTGAAGATACTGTGTAAAAAGCCTTCTGATTTTCCAGTATTTGGAGAGAATGCTACGCATTTTAAACAATTCCCAGTGTGATTCTTGCATTTTTCCTTAATATTTTTAAACCAATAACTCTTTGAAATTGCATCTATTATCTTGTCTCTACCAATGTGACCAAGTTCATTATGATAATATTGCAAGACCTGACGTTCCATGTCCTCATGGACAAAATATTGTAAACGATCAACATCCGTTTTTTTGTAAACAACGTCGTTTCTCATTTCGAAATGTTTGAGTTGATTTCTTTCTAATTCTTCCTTAATTTTCTGTATATTGATGTCTTTTGATTGACAGATTAAAAGATTGTTCTCAAAACTTGTGGTTTCTACTATTGAAATATAACATCTGCTAAGAGCATCTACGTGTTGCATTTTTGTTCCGGATCTATGAATCAGTTCATAATCATTCTGCAGTTCAAGTGCCCATCGGGCGATTCTAGGATTTAGTTCGACTCTGTTTAATGTTAGAGTAAGGGAATTGCAGTCGGTTATTATCTTAAAATGTTTACCATGTAGATAGTTTCGAAATCTACGCAGGGTAGGGCGGGTCATTAAAAATTTTTTTTCGACTTTGAAACGCTAATAGGGCTTAAAAGCTGTGTACACATGTCCAGATTACGTGTGCAAAATCCGATTGCTGTGCGACGATGTCTTTCGTCTGCGCATTGACGACAAAAATAAAAAAAAATTTAGGTAAATGTATGGAAAATTTGGAATTTTGGTAATTTTTTTCTGTATCAATGTTTAACTTTTACTAGCCAAAAACGGTTGTCTTGGCCACCAAAACACGTTAAAATTGTTATAGAATCTATACCAGTTCTAGAGAACTCTGTCAAAACGTCAAAAAAAGTAATCAAATTAGACCTCATTTCCATAAAATCCGCCTACTCACTTCTTCGTGGAAAAAGTTAATATTGAAAGTTTTTGTAGTTTTTTTTTTTTCATTTTTTAAAAATAATTTTCTGATATTTGCAGCTCTTTGCCACCTTAGATTCACTTACATTTGTGAATCATAAGGGCCCTGGACTCACCTCTTGGCGGTGGCTGCAATTCGAGTCCCTCCCGTCCCACACCCAGCCAACCACCCTCAGCCCAAGTTTGTCCAAGTTTGCTTTCAAACTTGGGCATAAGGTTTCGATCTTGGAGTCTAACGAGTATGAATCCGTCGCGCGCGTGTGTCCACATTTTTTACCCGAAGCCTCTGTTACTTCTTTGACAACCCTCTCTACAGATTGCGTATGCGATGCAACGTTGGCTAATCGGACGTCAGACCTTTGGGCAAGCGGAGCTTCTATGATGCGTTGTAGTTCGATTTCCGTCAAGTTGGTGGTGATCGGTGGTTCGGAAATTTTTTCCTCGGGCCATTCGATCATCTCTGTATAATCATTTGCAGAGAAATTCAGGATCGGTGGGATGAATTTCCGGACGATAGTAGGGTTTCTGCGTTTGCGGGCCTGCAAAATTCGACGAACTGCTTGTTGCCGCACTTTTATCCAATCGTCTTGTAACATTGCCACCAAAATATTTTCGTGGTGCGCGTGGAAAGCGTTATCTTGGAGAACCTTTTGTGCTATTTCTTTCAACTGCTTGGGGATAGTACGTAAAGCAATCATTGTATGCCATAGGATTTTAGAAGCGTTTTTTAAAGTGCACTCACGTTTGATACGGAACCATGAGGGAGCGTACACTGTCACCACGAACATTGTTAGATTCTTCAAATTGGCTAAAGGTTTTGGAGTAGAAACGTATAGTCTAAGTATACGGCTACCTGTGGTAAGCCATCTTGCGTGATGCATCTTCCCAGGTTTTTTGTTAGCAAGCTCTTCAGAGACTACACCACATGATACGGCTTTGCACATATCATATAGGTAGAGTTGGTCAGTGCTGAGCTTATTTTTCTCAACTTCCGGAAGCTCACAGGGTATTGCTTTGAACCTCTTTATGGTTTGCCCATTTCACAGTTTTATAGCAATTTTCCAATAGGGCCCGAGAATCCAGTAGGTCCTGTAGTTGGACCGTCTATTGTCTCAATTACATGACGCAATGGCAATTCGTTAGTGTGCAATTGACAAATGTCCCACTGCAGAGGCCGCCCAAGTTCCTTTTCCATACGGCGGATAATGCCGTTGTGTATTCCTGTATTTGTTGGAGCACCGTCACATCCCACGAGTTTTAGCGTCAACAAATCACCATAGGTCTTTTCTTGAAGATAAGTCCAGATAGACTTAAACTCTTCTTCAGCCCCATGAGATTCTGATACAACATGACCAAAATATTCATCACCGGGTTGTTTTACGATGAATAAATTGTTTTCTTTAACAACTCTTTGGTGTTGCCAGCCATCACTCGTAGTTTCAATCGTAAGAGTATTATCTTCGCGGCCGTCAAAAAATAAAGCTTCAATGGTTGTATCTCGACATTCTTTCTCTGTGACTTGACGCTGTGTTTTCGTCCTTTCATGTCTTACTTTGCTCAATAAGTGGGCCTTTCGAAGTACATCTATCAGCAGATAAAGCGGGTACACTAAAGTCAGCGTCTTTTATGTCACTGTCACTGTTTCATCGTCACTAGCACACACTAAACCACTGGCTAACACATCTTCAATTGGTCTCTTGTTAACTCTGTTATCCTCGATGGCTTTCCTCTCTTCTCGTTTACGCAGCTTAGCGGTAGTTTTCTTATCCACCGGACCTATGACCATTTTCCGATTTGTACGCTGATCTTGCAAAAACTCCCTTTCCGCTGCTGCCACTTTGTTTTGTAAAGAGCATTTACAGATGGAGTGGTGGCACTTGCAGGCAGCTACATCAAACAACACTCTAAGCTGTGCATGAAAAACAAAAACTTTTTTTTGAAAGCATCACTCTCACTGTCTCTTTTAAATGACTTGTTTAGCTGTTGATAGGTAGAAACGTCATTTCTTAACAGTTGCTCCATTCTTGTAACGCCGATGGAAGCCGATGACCGGACGTCAGTTACGCGTTTCAGCACTAAAGAAGCAGCTTCTCTAAAAGATGGGTTGCTACCTTTCTTATCTTCTTTTAATCCATGTCACACGTAAAAGTAATACTTTACAGCATCCTCTCGAGTTGGCAGCATGCGCCCATCGAAATCTGTAGGATGCCCTAAAATGTTCAGTGTACGATTTCTTCGACATACACTCATGTCGATGTGGATAAATGCAGATAAACAGCTTTACTACGATTCACTTGTGAACTATTTGAGATACACAAACTAAACAACTGTAGAACAACAGGTCTACATACACACTTTTTTACGTTGACACGCAAAAGTTAGTATTGGGCCCTAACGATTCACACAAGTAAATCTAAGGCGGCGAAGAGATGCAAATTTCAAATTATAATTTTCGAGCAATAAATTTAAAGAACACGCAATCTTTCGACATTAACTTTCAACAAGGTGAAGTGAGTAAACAGCGGATTTCGTGGAAAAACGGTCCGATTCTATTACTTTTTCCGACTTTTTGACAGAGTTCTCTAAAATAGGTATAGGTTCGACAGCAATTCATACGTATTTTAGTGTCTGAGAATACCACTTTTGACTAGTAAAAGTTGGAAATATGTAAGTAGAGAAAAATTTTCTAGAATTTGAAATTTTTCGTAAATGTACCAAAATTTTTTTATTTTTGTCGTCAATGCGCAGACGGAAGACATCGTCGCACAGGAATCGGATTTTGCACACGTATTCTGGACATGTGTACACAGCTTTTAAGCCCTATTAGCGTTTCAAAGTCGAAAAAAAATTTTTAATGACCCGCCCTAACGCAGGGCATAGATGAAAGCTAGGCTTTCCAGCTCGAAGCTGTGGTATTTTCCTCAGTCTCTGTTCTTCGCTTTGAAAAGTAGAATACGGGATGGAGTTTTCCATCTCCCTTTCTTTGCATTAAAACCGCACCGAAACCCATAGCGCTTGCATCGCAATGTAATTCAACCTCATCTTTATGATTATATATGGCTAAAACAGGTTATTAGTTTTTTTTTAGGTTCAAGAAACAGTCTAGTTCTCTTTCTTGGAAAGAAAATTCCTTGTCTTTCCTTAAAGTGTCATAAAGTGGCTTAGATAATGTGGAGAAATCTTTTATAAACCTTCTAAAATAGGAACATAGTCCTAAAAAGCTTTGTACGTTATGTACTTTTTCGGGAATTGGGAAGTTTTTAATTGCATCAATCCCTCTGTCGTCTGCTCTGATTCCTTCTTTGGTAATAAAAAATCCTATATACTTTATGTTGGATTGCATAAACTCGCATTTGTCCATACGAAGCTCTAACTTATTGTTAACTATTCTTATCAAAACTTCTTTTAAAGTTCCCGTATCAAATCCGCAAAAATGTTATTTACAAAGCGTTGGAATACTGCTGATGCATTTTTTATGCCCATAGGCATCCTTAAAAATTCAAATTGTCCTAATGGAGTGACAAACGAAGTATATTTTACTGACTCATCGCTAACGAATACGTGAAAGTAACCATTTTTCTAGTCAAGCTTTAAAAAAAAATACTCTTTTATTTAGATAGTCTATACATAAACGCAAGTTTATGTTTTTTTCTTTACCAGTACAATGGGAGAAGCATATTCTGAATAACTGTTTCTTATTATCCCTTTGTCTAAATATTCGTCTAATAATTTTTGAAGCTGATCCTTTTCAGTAAAAGAAAGTCGCCTTGGTGAACAACTGAAAGGTATGGATTTGTCTAAACTAATTTTCATTTCGCATCTTGTCAAAAGTGTATCTGGTCTTTTAGCATTGACATAATATTCTTCAAACATTTTAACAAATTTATATTTCGTTTCATAGCTTACATCGCACCCACAGTTGAAGTCTACAAACTGATCTTCAACCACGTTGATATCTAACATATCTCTTTCAAAACTGTCTTCAAACTTTTTTGTTTTCTCACCTCGAGGCATCTCTCTGTAAAATTGACTGTCTTTTAAATGCTGCTGATCCAGCCTTGACGATGGAACTCCCTGTGTGTCATTCCGTGCACCTTCCGCGTTGCCACCTAATCCGTTTCCTATAGCGATTGAAGTTGGATTGCTGGCGTTGCCAGCTGCGTGATAATTTAAAGAAAGTCGTCTTGGTCTGTAACATCGTCGGAGACGCCCTCTTGTAGTGCCTGCGATGCGCTTTCAGGGTTTGTGTTGACGTTCTGTTCCAGAAGCGCCAGCTTGATCTTCTCCAGCATTCTGGTCAACTTCTGCCTCTGGTACTTGGCCTCGTTGTTCAGGCGGTATCTGCCCTAGACGAGCCATCAACTCGGTTTTAATACCTTGGGTTGATAAGCCCAATGCTGAAAGCCACCAGCTGGACGACCGTAAATTGGTTTAAATTTTCCTCGTTCATGGCGTAGATTTGACCACTTCTGAATTTGTGGTAGGCGTTTATCAACTCTTTATTCTCACACGTCTTAATGCTACCACTCGCTCACATTTTAGAATGACCTCTCGGAGAGATCCTCTTACAGTTCTTGTTACTTAACATAGGTTTAACATAACTTTTAACATAATTATCGTATATTGGTGTATAATAATTATTTGTATTGTGTAAGTATCGGTATAATAATATATGTGTGTTAGTGTGTGTATGAGCTGGTAGAGTTGGTCAGTGCTGAGCTTATTTTTCTCAACTTCCGGAAGCTCACAGGGTATTGCTTTGAACCTCTTTATGGTTTGCCCATTTCACAGTTTTATAGCAATTTTCCAATAGGGCCCGAGAATCCAGTAGGTCCTGTAGTTGGACCGTCTATTGTCTCAATTACATGACGCAATGGCAATTCGTTAGTGTGCAATTGACAAATGTCCCACTGCAGAGGCCGCCCAAGTTCCTTTTCCATACGGCGGATAATGCCGTTGTGTATTCCTCTATTTGTTGGAGCACCGTCACATCCCACGAGTTTTAGCGTCAACAAATCACCATAGGTCTTTTCTTGAAGATAAGTCCAGATAGACTTAAACTCTTCTTCAGCCCCATGAGATTCTGATACAACATGACCAAAATATTCATCACCGGGTTGTTTTACGATGAATAAATTGTTTTCTTTAACAACTCTTTGGTGTTGCCGGCCATCACTCGTAGTTTCAATCGTAAGAGTATTATCTTCGCGGCCGTCAAAAAATAAAGCTTCAATGGTTGTATCTCGACATTCTTTCTCTGTGACTTGACGCTGTGTTTTCGTCCTTTCATGTCTTACTTTGCTCTTGTCAATAATAAGTGGGCCTTTCGAAGTACATCTATCAGCAGATAAAGCGGGTACACTAAAGTCAGCGTCTTTTATGTCACTGTCACTGTTTCATCGTCACTAGCACACACTAAACCACTGGCTAACACATCTTCAATTGGTCTCTTGTTAACTCTGTTATCCTCGATGGCTTTCCTCTCTTCTCGTTTACGCAGCTTAGCGGTAGTTTTCTTATCCACCGGACCTATGACCATTTTCCGATTTGTACGCTGATCTTGCAAAAACTCCCTTTCCGCTGCTGCCACTTTGTTTTGTAAAGAGCATTTACAGATGGAGTGGTGGCACTTGCAGGCAGCTACATCAAACAACACTCTAAGCTGTGCATGAAAAACAAAAACTTTTTTTTGAAAGCATCACTCTCACTGTCTCTTTTAAATGACTTGTTTAGCTGTTGATAGGTAGAAACGTCATTTCTTAACAGTTGCTCCATTCTTGTAACGCCGATGGAAGCCGATGACCGGACGTCAGTTACGCGTTTCAGCACTAAAGAAGCAGCTTCTCTAAAAGATGGGTTGCTACCTTTCTTATCTTCTTTTAATCCATGTCACACGTAAAAGTAATACTTTACAGCATCCTCTCGAGTTGGCAGCATGCGCCCATCGAAATCTGTAGGATGCCCTAAAATGTTCAGTGTACGATTTCTTCGACATACACTCATGTCGATGTGGATAAATGCAGATAAACAGCTTTACTACGATTCACTTGTGAACTATTTGAGATACACAAACTAAACAACTGTAGAACAACAGGTCTACATACACACTTTTTTACGTTGACACGCAAAAGTTAGTATTGGGCCCTAACGATTCACACAAGTAAATCTAAGGCGGCGAAGAGATGCAAATTTCAAATTATAATTTTCGAGCAATAAATTTAAAGAACACGCAATCTTTCGACATTAACTTTCAACAAGGTGAAGTGAGTAAACAGCGGATTTCGTGGAAAAACGGTCCGATTCTATTACTTTTTCCGACTTTTTGACAGAGTTCTCTAAAATAGGTATAGGTTCGACAGCAATTCATACGTATTTTAGTGTCTGAGAATACCACTTTTGACTAGTAAAAGTTGGAAATATGTAAGTAGAGAAAAATTTTCTAGAATTTGAAATTTTTCGTAAATGTACCAAAATTTTTTTATTTTTGTCGTCAATGCGCAGACGGAAGACATCGTCGCACAGGAATCGGATTTTGCACACGTATTCTGGACATGTGTACACAGCTTTTAAGCCCTATTAGCGTTTCAAAGTCGAAAAAAAATTTTTAATGACCCGCCCTAACGCAGGGCATAGATGAAAGCTAGGCTTTCCAGCTCGAAGCTGTGGTATTTTCCTCAGTCTCTGTTCTTCGCTTTGAAAAGTAGAATACGGGATGGAGTTTTCCATCTCCCTTTCTTTGCATTAAAACCGCACCGAAACCCATAGCGCTTGCATCGCAATGTAATTCAACCTCATCTTTATGATTATATATGGCTAAAACAGGTTATTAGTTTTTTTTTAGGTTCAAGAAACAGTCTAGTTCTCTTTCTTGGAAAGAAAATTCCTTGTCTTTCCTTAAAGTGTCATAAAGTGGCTTAGATAATGTGGAGAAATCTTTTATAAACCTTCTAAAATAGGAACATAGTCCTAAAAAGCTTTGTACGTTATGTACTTTTTCGGGAATTGGGAAGTTTTTAATTGCATCAATCCCTCTGTCGTCTGCTCTGATTCCTTCTTTGGTAATAAAAAATCCTATATACTTTATGTTGGATTGCATAAACTCGCATTTGTCCATACGAAGCTCTAACTTATTGTTAACTATTCTTATCAAAACTTCTTTTAAAGTTCCCGTATCAAATCCGCAAAAATGTTATTTACAAAGCGTTGGAATACTGCTGATGCATTTTTTATGCCCATAGGCATCCTTAAAAATTCAAATTGTCCTAATGGAGTGACAAACGAAGTATATTTTACTGACTCATCGCTAACGAATACGTGAAAGTAACCATTTTTCTAGTCAAGCTTTAAAAAAAAATACTCTTTTATTTAGATAGTCTATACATAAACGCAAGTTTATGTTTTTTTCTTTACCAGTACAATGGGAGAAGCATATTCTGAATAACTGTTTCTTATTATCCCTTTGTCTAAATATTCGTCTAATAATTTTTGAAGCTGATCCTTTTCAGTAAAAGAAAGTCGCCTTGGTGAACAACTGAAAGGTATGGATTTGTCTAAACTAATTTTCATTTCGCATCTTGTCAAAAGTGTATCTGGTCTTTTAGCATTGACATAATATTCTTCAAACATTTTAACAAATTTATATTTCGTTTCATAGCTTACATCGCACCCACAGTTGAAGTCTACAAACTGATCTTCAACCACGTTGATATCTAACATATCTCTTTCAAAACTGTCTTCAAACTTTTTTGTTTTCTCACCTCGAGGCATCTCTCTGTAAAATTGACTGTCTTTTAAATGCTGCTGATCCAGCCTTGACGATGGAACTCCCTGTGTGTCATTCCGTGCACCTTCCGCGTTGCCACCTAATCCGTTTCCTATAGCGATTGAAGTTGGATTGCTGGCGTTGCCAGCTGCGTGATAATTTAAAGAAAGTCGTCTTGGTCTGTAACATCGTCGGAGACGCCCTCTTGTAGTGCCTGCGATGCGCTTTCAGGGTTTGTGTTGACGTTCTGTTCCAGAAGCGCCAGCTTGATCTTCTCCAGCATTCTGGTCAACTTCTGCCTCTGGTACTTGGCCTCGTTGTTCAGGCGGTATCTGCCCTAGACGAGCCATCAACTCGGTTTTAATACCTTGGGTTGATAAGCCCAATGCTGAAAGCCACCAGCTGGACGACCGTAAATTGGTTTAAATTTTCCTCGTTCATGGCGTAGATTTGACCACTTCTGAATTTGTGGTAGGCGTTTATCAACTCTTTATTCTCACACGTCTTAATGCTACCACTCGCTCACATTTTAGAATGACCTCTCGGAGAGATCCTCTTACAGTTCTTGTTACTTAACATAGGTTTAACATAACTTTTAACATAATTATCGTATATTGGTGTATAATAATTGTTTGTATTGTGTAAGTATCGGTATAATAATATATGTGTGTTAGTGTGTGTATGAGCCTACTACAGTTTTTAGATTGTTTTAATCTTATTTTATTTTATTTTCGAAATACATAAGATAAGGTAATTTTATTTATATTGAGGTTCTATCTTCAATAAATCACTATATGGATATAAATATTTGTATTTACAGGGATTTTTTTGTAGTTTTTCTTTTTATTTAAAAAAAACATATTTTTTCATTTATTGTTAGTGCTTTATATTTTATCTAGATTGTTAGCCTGGCTTTTGTTCATAGCTCTTTTTGATATAAATGTTCTGTGGAACATATATGACTTATACAAAATAAAATATTGATAACAAGATGTTTGTTAATTCGGCATTTATGTTTTTCGATACGATTTTCTTTATAACATTCGTAGTGAAGTCCACTTTTTTACATCAACTAAACCCATTTTGGTTGTTTTATCAATAGTAAATAATCAATATTTACGTTAATTTAATTTGCCATTAAGTTTGGTTCATATAGTGGGAAATTGCATTATTGGGCTATAAGTTATTAAGGAATATTCATAAAATATTCGTGTTTATAAAAAAGAATTTTTACATGATAACCTGCCTAGTTTTTGCATGATTTTCAGGCCACACGCTAATTGAGCAACTTTAATTTCGCTCCATTTTACATTAATTTGTATATACTATAAAAAAATATGAATCACAGTGCAATATAAAAAAATTTTTGCAACGCAGTGCACGGTGAAAAAAATATGCTCTCTAGGAAGCGCTGTCGGATCACTTTTCCTTGGTCGTACTTGAGTGGTAAGACGTTGCCGGCTGCACAGGCTGGACTTCTACGATGGGGCACCGGTGCTGGCTGCACAGGCTTGTCTTCTACGATGGGGCACCGGTGCTGGCTGCACAGGTGTACTCGCAATGGGGCGAGCACAGTGGTCCCTCGCAGTCGTTTGGGCACTTCTTCTTTAGTGTTGGGATCTCTAGTTTCTGTGGCGGAGGTAATTTTTCTTGAATTTTAACTAGGCTTTGGATTGCAAGGTAGGTTGATGTGTGGGTGGTTGTGGTTTGGCTCTTTCTTTTGATTATTCGATTTTTTATATGCTCAACTTCAACTTACCGAGTCGTTCCAGGTTATTTTATTTCGGCTATTTAGTAGCTTCAGTGCGCCTTTCCGGCTTTAAATCATTTTACCACACCACAGCGTTTAGCACACATCACACTCTACTCACTGCGGTTGTTGTTTTTTCATCGTCTTCTGTAGTCCGTCCTCCGTTGACTTTCCCTTTAATTCTTTGTGCGTTTTTGCTGGTGTCTTATGCTTTCGGTTATGCTTATGTTGGTTTGCGGTCCTTCGGTGTCATCTTCCTTGTTTTCCTTTGATGACATCATAGAATCCCTGTCACGGTCTCCACGTAATATGTTAAGTCCTCCGATCCATGTTTCTCCAAATAGTATATGTCCGATTGGTTTCTTTTGGTTTGTTTCATTTATAATTTTTATTCAATTTATTATTTAGAGCAGAACAGCCGTTGTTGCCGCCGTTGCGCTCAAAGGAGTTTCTTGTCTTTTAAAAATTGACTTAGAAGCTAAAGAGGTCTAAGTATCGTAGTTGCGCTGCCAACAGCGGCAGCGAAGAGACGGTTATGTATTCTTAAGTATATAGCTATGCTCACATAGGCTGGAGCGTGGAGGTATATGCACATACATGAGGTCCGCTCGTGTTACATTCATGCCGACACATGCACCTTCTGTGTGCGGTCCAAGGCATAGCGATCGGTATGTGTTTCGGCCACTGAGGCTTATGACCGAGATCTTGAATTACGTAAACACGGCGACAAAGTGTAATAGTGTGTGCCCTTTTAGTACTCTTGGTACAGTGAGTGATCGATACATATATGTGCATACTACAGTCGTAGGGAATACATATGGCATAATAAGGACATTATCCGTAACTAAAATTGCCTGCCCACCCATATACGTTTGCTAATAGCTAAAACCTGCATTGTTTCAGCGCTGTTTTATGGAATATAAGATTTTTCAAACTATGACACTATCAGTTAAAACAAAATTAAAGTTCTATTTAATAGCATAGCTAGGTAAATATTCGACCTACCACATAGAAATTACATATCCGAATTTTCGCAGAAAATATTCGATATCTCATTAAATAATTGGATAAAGATGCGAAGCATAATATTTTCCAAAAAAACCTTCGTAGAAGGGGACTTAGGTTAGTTTTTATTAAAATTAGTTTTAAGTATAATGTAAAAATTAAATATTTGCAACTTTTAGCGTTAGGATGAAATTTTATAATAAAATACAAATACAAAGGCAAAAGGCGAAAAGTACTACTTTTTAATAAAAACAAGAAAGCTGGTGAGCTTTTACATGCCAGTTACAGAAACACAGTCTTAAAGAATCGCGCATTGGTGGAAGAACCATTTGGTGATTCTGATGGCGAAGCAAGCAGTTGTGATAGTTATCGACTTTATTTAATTTTCTTTGTAGCTTCCGATGCTATATGAGTGACTTTTGATAAAAACGATTCGGTATGTTGTGGCTGTAAGCGAACATTGGTGACGAAAGTCTGGAATAAGTTTACCGCCATTGGGAAATGGCGCTGGTCTGGTAATAGAGTCGAACTATTTGAATTCAAATTATCTAAAATTCGAATATTTTATTTGTTACAGATTTAACCATTTTATTTACACCTAAACTTATTCCCTAATAATTCACCTTTGAACATTTGGCTATGCAATCAAAATCGTTTGAACAGGATTCTAATTTTTAGATTATCTCTTCCAAATGCATTAGAAAGACAACTTTTGGGGAAGTTTCATAAACACAGCTTGAAAACTGAGAGACGGACGGACAGACCGACATGACTAGATCAACTCTTCTAGTGATGCTGATCAAGAATATATATTTTATATGTTGTGCTTTATTGAAATGGAAAATTCCCTTTTTATCAAAGGCGATTCAAATATAAGATCTTCTATACAAGCTGATGATAGTTCGACGTTTTTCAGTTCTTTATCAACATCTTCCTAATTTCCATGGCCTTTTCGCGAACGCATTTATAATACAGTTGTGAGGCTAAAACGTCTTATTACTATACCAAAATGCATCTCAAAGACATTCTTTCCGATTGCAGCTCATACAAGATGATACTAGATATAAAACTGTACCCTAGAGCGAAATAAATTTATATAATTAAAGATAATAGCTTAAAAACGAAGTGCCCTTATAAAAAGTCATTATGTTACATTAAGGCAATTCAGATTTAACAGAATAGACTGACACATCTCTAAAAAAACAATCAATATCAGATAGTAAACCAAAACCCGACCGCAAATTATTATTATACAGACCTCCAAATTCACCGATGCGGTGAAGCTCGGTGAAGGTTGTGCTACTAAGGTGTATCAGTACAGTATAGCCCGTTGGCGTGGCACGTCCGAAGAGGTCTAGCCTTCGGAGCCTCGCATTCCTCCATACATGGCGGGACGGTGGTTCCCGGTTTCGCGCAGTATTGTGTCCTGGTTTTGCTGATTCGTTCCATCTATGGTATACTTAAATTTAAGAAAACCTATGTGGCCATTTTCATCAGCAGTTACATTTACCTAGCAGTGAGCTCGTGATATTGGCTAACAATGGTTGGACATATAAAAACTGAATGTATATATTAAGATTAAAAGTCATTATATATTCTATATTCGACCCGCAGTCCCCGAGCGGTTTCCCTAGGGTGTCAATTTTGCTGGGCTTATCGCGATCTGTAAAAAAAAATGAGAATGGAACACTTTGAAGGATAGGATAATATTTATTATTCATTTTAAAACTTTAATACTAACGCTACAGGTCAAAACTTATAAATTAGTGCGCTACTCACAATTTGAATTCTGACTTATTTTAAAATTTAATATAATTAAATAAAATTTAATTTAAATAGAGTAAGTTTTTAGGTGACCGAGAGTTTTTTTTTTAATTGGCACTGCTAATATTCTTATGCTGATACCATGATCGAAAAGCCTTAATGAAAAAAAGTCTTTCGAATGTCAGATAAATGGATCTTATGAAAATAAGGTTGTAAGCTCTCCTAGAAGCTGCAAATCGCAGATTATCAAACTAATAAATTGGTTCTTTTTGGAAAACACTTAAGAATCGCATCATTATCCAGCCAGTCCAAAATACAAATACAAATATAAAGACAACGACGAGGAGCAGCAGTAGCAGGAGTGGAAGAGCCACATGGCTAATATTTAAGGATATTTTAACGATTTTAAATAAACCCTTGTGTTGTCTTTTTGTCAAAGGCAATATAAATTTGGTGGTAAAAACCACAATCTCTCTGAGCTAGCCGCACGTTTACTTAGCGAGCAAGATATAAGAAATCAGGTCGATACAATATGATTACTCGATTAAGGAGTTCTGTTAAACGTTAAGCCTAGATTCGAGACTGTTTCGACATACTCCACTGGCGTTTCTTTAATTTTAAAATTCTGGAGACACTTGATTTAAATGAGTTGATTTAAAAATTTTAATATTACTGGCCCCACTATTTGACATGTGCAAGTTCACGGTTGTAAGTATTTATACATTCAATTATTCTATTTACATGACGGCTAACATAGACCTGGACACCATCAACGTATAAGTGAATATTACAGTCAGAATACATATAAGGAGGGAGCATCTGACAAAACCTAAATACGAAATTTTCAAGCGTGCAATGCATCTGAAAAGGACTAAGCTCTTATCAGCTGTGTTCTCTCGGCATGGTAAAATATTCGTAAAGGAGAGAGATCCTCATCCTCATCCTTGGAATTTCTCCATCACCTTCAGTTTATGAAAAAATGCCGATTTTATGGGTACTTTGAATAACGGCCGATCTGAGTTTTACTGCCTGAACTTATGATCAGTTTGGCTAAGGGCCCTCATACCAAAACAGTCGAGAGACTTTTTTAAATTTTATATTTAAATAAGAAGACAAACACATCAAAAGCCCTAAAGTAACTTTGTTTTGTGGTGCCTAAAAGCTATACCATTTTTTGGAAATGCCTACAATGTTCATTTAAAATTTTAAACAAAAGTAATTAAATTGGAAACTCTGGTAGAAAATGTGTTTTTTCTTTCCGCACTAACTACGGTCATCTAAGCAACATCTTAAAATAAACCTGTTGGGTGTAAAAAGCAAGGCGCTTGAACAAGCATAAATCTGTGTGTGTTGCTCGGAAGTGGTTATGTGTTGTGTTTGAAAAGAATAAAATAATAAATCAAAATATATCCTATCAATCCTTTGCCTTTCGTTAGTTTTTATTCAAGTTTTCAATAGGTTATGGGCTCAGGCTACGCATATTATAATTATCGTAGATCCGTGAAAATTTTTATTTGCTTTGTGAAATTACTTTGTTTTGCGCCTCGTTGTGAAATTCTTGTGAAATTGTTGAATTCTGTGTTACTTACACACATACATATCTATGAGCGCAGGAGTCTCGCGTCGCAGTTAGCAATTAGAAAGAGATTGCTGTCGCTTAAGTTGCAGAGTGAGACAACACTACTATGTTATTTCAATTTTTTCGATGAACTTATGAGTGAGTTGTTGGCTTCAGGAGCCAAAATCGAAGAAATGGACAAAGTATCGCACTTACTTTTGACTTTGCCATCGTCGTATAATGGGGTAATAACTGCTATTGAGACACTAGCTGAGGAAAATCTTACTTTAGCTTTTGTAAAAAACAGATTGCTCGATCACGAGATAAAAATTAAAAACGATAGCAAAGATACAAGTAGAAAATTTATGAAAGCAACTGTGTATAATAAAAAAAATTATAAAAATAAATCCTTTAAAAATACTAATACATTTAAAAATAATAATACTTTAATTCGCAAGCGTATAAAGAATAATAAACGATAAAAATAAAGAAAATAACAAACAAGCACAAACAGCAACAAACAGCAACAAACCAACCCGGCTTCGCGTTTATGGTAAATCGTTTAAAAAAAAACTTGTCCAAAACTGGCGTAAGACAGTGAAATTTATCCTGAACTCTGGTGCTACAGACCATCTCGTAAATGACGAGAAACTCTTCGCTGATTCCATCGACCTGGAGTTGCCAATAAAATAGCTGTCGCCAAGCATGGCGAATTTATTTTTGCAACGAAGTGCGGCATTGTCAGAGGATGTGCTTTATTGCCAGGAGGTTGCAGATTTCTGTCAAGCGACTGCAGGAGGCTGGTATGACTGTTATCTTTGGCAGTAACGGCGTAAAGATAGCAAGAATGGGTTTGTTGTTGTTGAGAATTAAGGGACGTTCAATACACCAATTCTTGAATTTAAGGCCTATACATTAAATGTGAAAGATAAGGCCACATTAATAAAGGGAAACTGCTAGAAATTAAAAGAAATAAATTATTTAGTGACAATAATCTTTTAGATAATGTTTATCCAGTTGATGAGATATGTGAAGCATGCTTATATGGTAAACAAACCAGGTTGCGTTTTGAAATACATAAAAATAAATAATACATAAATAGACCCCTATTTGTAATCCACTCTGATGTATGCGGGCCAATAACACCTGTTTCAATTGACGACAAAAAATATTATGTTATATTTGTAGATCAATATACACACTATAACCAATAGCCGTGAGAGAGAAATAGACGCACTTTTGTCTAGCTCCGCTTTAAACACCGAAAAACACCTTAAACTCGGCTAAAAAAAATTAAAAACTGCTTACGGCAGCAACATAAATAAGAGTATAACACATTAAAGTTCTTGTTGCCCGGAATAAATCGGTTTTAAGCAGTAAATCGCTTCTTAATAAATCCACAATTTTAAGTGCAACAACAAACCAATAAAGAAACAGTGCATAGCAAAACATTAGAGCACAGAGACAAAACACTCAACACATCAAAACACTCAACACATCAAAACGCTCAACCCTCTCGTCACCAACACAATAATGTCTTCAGCAGCAAAGCGACTTAGGAAGGAAACTCACTCCGATCTGAAGGGAGCCCGTGACTCCGATGTTCAACTGCTTCACACGATCGACCTCCTATTTTCCGAGCTAAAGGAAAGTCTTGCAGGGGAGATCCGTGATGGTGAGGCACGTATAACCGGCACTCTGGAAGAAAAATTTAAGTTAATAGCAGCTGACTGCAACAAACTTACACTGAGAGTCACTCAATTGGAGAGCGAGGTGAGAGAGATGCGGATGCTGAGGCAGCGGGTCCAGGAGCTGGAGGCGAAACTGTCCAAAAACTGCCAGGATCAGCGCGTTGACGAGTTGGAGGCAAAGAGGGTGGCCTCCTGCAACGCACAGGCGGCGTCTGAAGTCGCCTGTGACTTGCGTTGGCATGGGGTCCCACAAGTCCAGGGGGAAAATGTGAAAGCACTTTTTCACGCACTGTGCTTCTCTCTCAAACTGACCCCGCCACCTAAAGTACGTACGATTTTTCGAATGCGACCGCGAAAATCGACCCGTACAATAGTGGATCCAATTATAATTATTAAAATGGAACACGTGCACGATAAGTGCGATTGGGGCATACCGAAAAGAAAACAAAACGCAACTGAGCTTAAAGCTCATCGGTCTAGACTCGCCAGCGTTTATATATATAAACGAACAGCTGACCAAAACAAAACATGAAATTTTCAAGCGGGCGATGCATCTCAAGAGGCTGAAGAGCCTAACAGCTGTTTTCCCTCGCCGTGCAGATATCTTCGTAAAGGAGAGAGAGGGAGGGGAGGCCATTTGCGTGTAATGCCTGGGCGAACTAGCTCAAATGGAGATTTGCACCCCCGATGAATTGGCTGCGCTGGAAGCTGCTAGTTCTGGTACATTAAATGATAATTCATTTCGCACCTAAGAGGCGCTTATATTTATATTCCATTGTTGTGAAATTATCAGTAGTTTTATTATATTTATTTAGGATTAGTATCAGTCGCATTAATTTTAATTTTATTTTGTTTCTTGGTGTGGTGTGTCTTTATGTCATAAATATTTATAGACTGCGAGCGCAGCTAATATTACAATTAAATAATTTAAAATGGGTGACAGCAACAACAATAACATAAACATAAATCCAAATCGATCAAATAGCCATGCGATGTTAAGGGTTCTCGGAGAGAAGAGAGCTGGTCTTAATGTGTGTCATATAAATGCTCAAAGCCTCACACGAAAAATTGAAAATTTTTTAGATACCTCTTTATCAATTCGAGCGTAGATGTTGTATGTGTTTCTGAAACTTTGTTTGTTCCTAATTTATGTGATGTTTTAGTTGAATGTGATGGCTAAAATTTGCATCGCTCTGATCGTGATAGTCATGGGGGTGGGGTTGCAATATATGTTAGTAAAAAGTTATGTTCCACGTTTATATGTAAACACTCAAACAGTAGTGCAATTGAATACTTATTTATAGAAATTATATGCCAAAGTTATGCTGATAAGCTACTAATTGGGTGTATATACCGACCTAACTGCCGGATTGACTATGAACAATTTTTAAACATCATTCCTGACGTGTCAATTAATTATTCAGACGTCATTATAACAGGCGATATTAAAATCGATATTTTAAGGGATGAACATGGTTAACTTTGTGTCCCCTTCGCATTTTACCAAAACCCGCAACTCGCTTTTAGACTTATTTTTTGTGTCTAATACAGACAAAGTAGCTATATATGACCAACTTACTGTCCCATCGTTTTCAAAACACGACCTCATATACTTGACTTACGCACTTGACCTACAATACCTTGACCATCCAAAAGTTTTTAGGGACTTTAGAAATATCAACTATGACCTTTTGGACTCCACCTTTAATTTGTGGAATTGGAATGACATATATTCCCTTTCCGAAGTAGACGAACAAGTTAACCTTTTACAAAACAATATTTGTTATTTATATAACTGTCTTGTACCTGTCCATAGCAAAGTTATTCGTTTTTCTGAAAAACCATGGTTCCAAAGAAACATCAAAGACGCAATATTACAGCGTGACGGGGCGTACAATAAGTGGAGATGGTACAGGACACCTCAAGCTTACGCAGTGTTCAAGTCATCGAGAAAAGAAGTAACCAAACTTACTGACACCGCCAAGACAAATTTCTATTCCCATAAATTCAACAACGCATCTTCCACTGCTCAGACATGGAAAATAATTAAAAAGCTGGGAATATGCAAAGTTAAACCAAGACTTGAACAAGACATGAATGTAAATGAAAGTTCTTAAGCTGCACAGTACCTGAAATCACTGATTGTGCACAGTACCTGTGTTAATCAGTGTGATGTCCTTCAAACTATACTAAGAATTAAGAGTGACGCCACTGGGTCTGACAACATAAACCCTAAATTCATAAAAATTCTGCTGCCAAAAATCCTGCCATACATAACCTATACCTTTAATACTGTACTGACAAAATCTACTTATCCGGACTGTTGGAAAGCGGCAAAAATAATTCCGATTCCTAAATCAAATAATGAGTACAGACCCATCTCCATTTTACCATACCTATTAAAGGTATTTGAGAATCTCATGGCTGATCAAATTAATAAATTTATGTCCGACAATGCAATGCTTACTAATAATCAGTCTGGTTTTTGGAAAAACAGAAGCTGTACCTCAGCTATTTTAAAAATTGCAGACAACATAAGGAAACAAATAGACGAAAACAATGTTACACTCTTAGTTTTACTGGACTATAGTAAGGCCTTCGATACAGTAAACCATAATGTCCTTTGTGCAAAACTACGTAATATATTTATGTTTTCTAAAACTTCTGTCGAACTTGTGTCTTCGTACCTAAAAAATCGTCGTCAATCTGTTGTACTGTCTAGCGTTTCGTCTTCATATGAAAATGTTAATCGTGGTGTACCCCAAGGGTCTGTGCTTGGTCCCTTATTGTTTACCTTATATGTTAATGACCTTCCCAATGCGTTATCTGAATGTAATGTACACTTGTATGCTGATGATGTCCAAATGTATGTGAGTCGTCCTTTAAACAGAACAAATAAATGTATAGATGTTTGTAACAGAGAACTTGAACGTGTAAATGAGTGGGCCGGCAACAATGGACTTGGGATCAACCCATCAAAATCAAAATGTCTTGTCATAAGTAAAAGAAAGATCATTTTTAACAATTTGCAGCCACTGAGTATGAATAGCACGCCACTTGAGTACATTGATACAGTTGTAAACTTAGGTTTTACATTCAACAGAACTCTTACCTGGAATGATCATATTACAAAGTCTGTAGGGAAAACATATGGCATAATAAGGACATTAGCCGTAACTAAAAATTGCCAGTAAGAACAAAATTTAAGTTCTATTTAATTGCATAGCCATGTATATATTCAACCTACCACATATCCGAATTTTCGCCGAAAATATTCGATATCTCGCTAAATGAATGGATAAAGATGCGAATCGTAATTTTTCTGCAAAAAAATTATTTTCAAAAAAAACTTTCGTATCTTTTCGAAAAACTTCAATTAACATCCTCTAGAAGAGCAAATAATCTTACTTGCATAAGACCTAGATCATTGACATCCGAAAGACAATTTATAAATAATGCTATTCGATCATGGAATCAGCTCCCAAATCATCTTAAAAATATTAGCAGTGCCACGCAATTCAAGATAAAAGTATTCAAACACCTTAAAAACACTATTACGTAAATTAAAGTAAAAATAGAAGGCGACTTAGGTTAGTTTTTATGAAAATTAGTTTTAAGTTTAATGTAGGAATTCAATATTTGCAAACTCTTAGTGACTAGCGCATTAAATTATAAGTTCCAAACTTGTAGCGTTAGGATGAAATTTTATAATAAATAAAAATACAAATACAAATTGTTTAACGTATTTAATGAAATACAAATCAGATGTTTTTGCAATGTTTAAGGATTTTGAAGCAAAAAGTGAGGCGCATTTCAACCTTGAACTCGTTTATCTATATATAGACAATGGTAGGGAATATATGTCCAACGATATGCGTGAATATTGTGTACAGAAAGGGATAAGTTACCATTTGACTGTCCCATATACACCGCAATTAAACGGTGTATCAGAGAGAATGATCAGAACGATCACTGAAAAAGCTCGTAGTATGGTATGTGGTGCTAAATTAGATAAAAGCTACTGGGGTGAAGCTGTTCAGACAGCAACCTATTTAATTAACAAAATTCCGACTAGGGCACAAAAACTCCATATGAGGGATGGCAAAATAGAAAACATAATTTTAAATTTTTGAAAATATTTGGTTCTACAGTGTATGTTAATATTAAAAACAGGAAAAGAAAATTTGATGAAAAATCATTTTAGTTGGTTTTGAACCAAATGGTTTAAAATTATGTGACTTAGATAATGAGAAATTTATTGTCGCAAGAGACGTAATTGTAGACGAAACAAATATGATTAATTCAAGAGCTGTGTAAAGTGGATTGGAGAATGAGAGTAAGGAAAGTGATTTAATTGATATCGTGAATGAGAGTAAGGAGTATGATAATGTTATTATCCTGAATGAGAGTATGGAGTGTGATTATGTTGATATCCAGAATGAGAGTAAGGAGTAAAATAATGTTAATATCCTGAATGAGAGTAAGGAGTGTGATAATGTTGATAACCTGAATGAGAGTAAGGAGTATGATAATGTTAATATCCTGTATGAGAGTAAGGAGTGTGATAATGTTAATATCCTGAATGAGAGTAAGGAGTGTGATAATGTTAATATCCTGAATGAGAGTAAGGAGCGTGATAATGTAAATATACCGAATGAGAGTAAGGATAATGATACCGTTTGTAACCTGAATGAGAGTAAGGAGAAAAGTAATATGAAAATCCTGATTGAGAGTAAGGAAAATAATAAAATAAATTTCCAGAATGACAGTATGGAGAAATGATTTGACTCAAAACAGATCAGTGAAAATATTGAATTTATTTCTAAAAGAAGTGATAAAGAACAGACAACAAATATCATACAAGGAAGATAAAATAGATTACAATAACTATATTTTAAATGCTCATACAATCTTTAGTGATGTTCCAAGTTCCTTTGAAGAAATACACAATAATAATAAGACACAAAGCTAGATTAGTGGCGCGTGGATTCACGCAAAAGTATGTTGTAGATTATGGAGAAACATTAGCTCCTGTGGCTAGAATAGCCAGTTTTCGCTTCTTATTATCTATTTATCTAAATGGAACATTAAAAGAAGATATCTATATGAAAGTGCCTCAAGGTGTATTGTGTAGTACAAATAGTGTATGTAAATTGAATAAAGCAATTTATGGTCTCAAACAAGCAGCAAGATGTTGGTTTGAGGTATTTGAGCAAGCACTAAAGGTGTGTGGTTTCGTAAATTCACCGGTAGATCGATGTATTTATGTCCTTGATAAGGGTGACGTAAGAAAGAACATATATTTACTTCTTTATGTAGATGATTTAGTTATTTGCACAGCAGATATAGAAAAGATGAAATGTTTCAAATCATTTTTAATGAACAAGTTCAGAATGACGGACTTGGAAAAAATTCGACATTTTATTGGAATAAGAGTAGAAATCAAAGATGGAAAAATATTTTTAAGTCAAGCTGCTTACATTAAAAAAATTTTGAATAAGTTCAAAATGAGTGATTGTAAATCAGACAGTACTCCACTAGCAAGCAAGCTTAATTATGAATTATTAAATTCTGATGAATGGTATGATGGGCCTTATAGGAATTTAGTCGGATGTCTTATGTATGTAATGTTATGTACACGTCCAGAATTGGCCACTGCTGAAGACAATCAGGAATGAATGAGTATAGCTAATAATCCCTCCTGCCATAAAAGATCCAAACATATTGATATTAAGTATCATTTTGCTAGAGAGCAAGTTGAAAATAACAATATTTGTATTGAGTATATTTCCACAGAAAACCAGCTTGCAGACATCTTTACCAAGCCGTTGCCAGACGCAAGATTCAAAGAACTGTGTAGCAAGATTGGACTACAAGAAGACAAGAAGACTGATTGATCTATTGGAATTTAATTTAAAAAGACTATGAAAATTAAAATGTTATAGGAAGAATTATGTAAAGTAATGATCTGATCGGGTTTTACTGGGTTTTTCCGAATCCTTGCAGCGAATGCTGGATCATTTTTGTACTCCCCGGAAATGAACACACACCACATTAGGATATAGCATTTAGTATCTTTTAAGTTATAAGATCTGGTATCTCTAAACGGTATTTTTGACTTTGTAATAGTCTGGTCTCATTTCAATATCCTCTCTCTTCTTTTTCTGCGGTCTTGCTGGGAAGTGGTTGTGCGTTGTGTTTGAAAAGAATAAAATAATAAATCAAAATATATCCAATCAATCCTTTGCCTTTCGTTAGTTTTTATTCAAGTTTCCAATATACGCAAACAACAGAATGGTCTAAAAACTTTTGTATATCTGTTAATTCGTTTACAGCTATGGACAGCTAAAAGGACTTAAAAATTATACAGGAAAATAATAATAATTAAATAATTTTAGATAATTTTAGTTAATCGGCAAGAAGCTGATGAAATATTTATGGATGACAATCACTTTTGGACTCTACTAGAGTTAAAATAATAGAATTTTTCATAATTGTTAATAAATTTATATATATATATATATTATAGAATTTGGAATGTAGCATAACGGAACCTAAGCGGTATCGATACATCGGTAGTGCTAATGGCGGCAATCGAAGAGTCGGTCTGGAAGAAACATTCCAGTTTGGATGAGTCCACAGCGCCAGTAGATCTTGGACAGTTTCAATACGTTTGTGTGAATAGTTGGATTGAATTAATACAAAGACGTGGACTTACATTTTTCTGGATTGAGCAATAGCTTATTGACTTAACACCAGGATTGAAGGTTATTAAAGTCGAGCTGGAGCTACATTTGAAGAACATCATTAATTAACAAGCCAAATAATAATGGACCAAGGTGACCAGCATATAATTAGGCATATATCGCAAAGATGTTGCAGGGCCGGATGCTATTTCACAAATCAGCGGTCTGAAAGAATGAAATACAAATTCGGAGTCGCTGGGTGGTTGGGGAATTCACCGGGCATGAGGCGCTAAATCAGCGGTCTCACGCTTCTCCCGCTGACCAAGGCGGCCGAGTTATGCAGCGGGCTATGCATCGGATGCGATGTACAATGTTAACGTTCTTCCCATAGAATAGCCGTTGATTCTGCTCGGCGTTGCCGACGTCGGGCCTTCTGCCCGGCTTTCCTGGGAAATATTTTAGTTAGCAGACTCGAAAAGCATTTAAGCGGATTCTGGGATAATATTAAAAAACTAATTAATGCAAGACATAGCAGATCAATCATTTGCATGTATAGACCCAACAGGCTGACTAGTTTCTCGACTATTATCAATTTAATAGCTAGACCATCCAAGAGATATAGTGACTTTCTTTTGCCAGGTGATCCAAACAGTAATATTCTGGAACAATTAAACATACGGGATAATATGGAATCCCTAGGAATAAAAAATGTTAATTCTGTGATGCAAACCATTACACCAGTACGATAAACACCTTGCTTGATGTCGTTTTTTTTTTGTATATTTTAAATTTTGACCTTCGATTGGGACAGTTTTGATTTTTCATCGACTTGATTCAGTTTTCAGTTTAACATTTTAACACTAATATTGAGTATCCATACAATAAACACATACATATTAGAAAAAAACAAGTCACGAATTTAAAAATTGATATTAAGAGAGCGGTAGCTAACACGCTATTAGACGTTTTGCCTGTATGAACTGTTTAAGTTTGAAAGACCGCGTGCTAGTAAACTGTATTTCACCATATTTCAGCTCTAAGCTTATCAGTGTTAAAGTTAAAGTTAAAACAAAAATACGCTTAACAGTAAAAAAAAAAGATAAATTAAAAAAATCTACAAGAAATTAAAATTCCAATGAATTTCTGGCAAGATTGGTCGGATACCATTAAGTTAGGGCACAAACGAGTTCTAAACCGCTTTTTGAGCTTTTAAGGGTAAAGCAGCCGTTTAACAGTCGTTTAACAGCCCAAAATGTTCAAAAAGTTTGTTTGACGAGCTTTTGCAGCATCAGCGGCACCAAGCTTCTACACGCCTCTTAATGCGCTCTTGTGACGCTCGTCAGGAATTGCCTGAATAGCCTCATTATTCGCGACAGCGCGCGGTTTGACATCGCAGCCTTAGCGCTAGCGAACTCATGGTGCTTCATAAAGGCTGATTCGACGATGACGTTTCCTATACGAATCTTGGCGACCTCCACTTCTTTCCTGCTGCTGACCAGCACTGGGTCGGTTTTTAGAGGAGCAAGGTAAAGTCCCTCTTGGAAGTCAAACTGCAGGATCCTGTCGCTAAAAAAGCTCCTTATCATCATTAGAAAATCTGAGGACCAGACCCTTTTCTTGTGGGGGTGGGGCAGTAGGGATGTATTCACTCTGTGAGCTCCTCGTCAGCTTAGACCACCGTGGCAAGGGCCTTTGCTCGCATTCTCCTACATTTGTCACATTTAGTGGGTCGTCGGCCAAGTGGACTGGTGGATTTCCTCTTAATTAGTTGCCTCCTGGATTAGTAATGTTATTTCTCGATATACAAATGCACGAGCTTTATCCCTATCCAATGGATGATCTCAAGGATTGTACTCCTTCCGAAAGAAGGAAAGTGCAGCCACCTGAGTCCCAAGGACTACAGACCGATAAGCCTCACTTCGTTTATACAAAGCACTAGAAAAACTGCTAGATCTACACATCAGGAACGATGTGGGGAGACTCATGTCAACCAACCAGCATGCGTTCACCAAAGAAAAATCAGTGGAGACGGCACTACACTCGATCGTTGCTACCACCGAGAAAGCACTTTACAACAAGGAATATGACCTAGAAGAGTTTGAAGACATATCCGACGCATTCAACAACGTAAGCACAGACTCGAAAATGGACCGTCTAGAAGCGACCCCGCTATCAACCTCTGGATACGAAATCTTCAAAGTTACACACGGGTACAATCAGAATGGGGCACATCAGGAGAGGGCACCTCCTACTATGAAAAATGGTCGTTAATGACCTTATCAAGAGATTCGAGAGGAGAGCCCCAAAAATAACAGCCTATGCAGACGACATGGGCATTCTCTTCACCAAGAGATACAAGGTACGAAAATGGATGCCCCTAAAAATCGATGGAACTACGCCGACCGCAAAAACACAGGACAAATATCTCGGCTTAGTAATAGACAGCAAGCTGACATGGAGATCCAATGTAGAGGAACGGGTGTAAAAACGGGTGCTCTAATGCACTGGATTGACATCTCGTTAGTGTGTCCTACTTTGCTGTATGGAGTACTTGTGTGGTGGCAGGCTACAGAAAGGAGGACAAAGAGGACAGCTTATGGAGGAAACTCAGAGGCAAGCAATTCTCTGCATCACGGGGGCGCTGGGGTCAACTCCCACAAATGCACTCGAAACTATACTCGTAATCGACCCCCTAGACATCCCGGAAAAACTGATCGCAGGTAAGGCAGCTCAACGCCTTCTTGCAGCAGGCAATATGGCGCTGCAAGGATACGGGCACAGCTTATAGGCTGGGACTTGGTCAGTACAAACGACTACATGATCTCTTAAACTCGCCCAAAAGTCGGAACAACTGCTTTTTTGGGACCTGAGGACTGGAAAGGAATCCAGGAACAGGACCAATACATCAATATATACACCTACGGCTCCAAGATGGAAGGAGGTGTAGGAGCGGGCTTATACTGCATAAAGATCAGGCTATCCCATAAGCTACCGACCCAATGCAGCATTTTCCAGGCAGAAGTTTTTGCCATCACGAAAACAGCGGAGGAGCGCACATAACTTAGAACGTCCACATGACGTAAGATCCGTGCAGTCGTCCATGCCCTGTTCCAAAAATGTACTGGCGAGCAGGGAAGTATAAGATACCTTCAGCACTACTAAGATAGTGCGGATCTACTGATTTCCCAGTCACCAGGGCGTTGACGGCCAGCGTCTCTGTGCTGTGAAAGCTGTGTTCTGCTTACTGCTTTCTTCCATCGGTTTCTGCCAATAGACACTGTCGCCATTAATTGTTTTACTTTTCCACGATAACGACCGGCGAGCTGTATGCGGATTGCGAAGGTTCTATGGGATCTTGGGCCAGAAGTTTGTCCACTTGCTCATTGATGATCGATTATATCGCTGGGTTTCGAGTTCAGTAACTCTGTTTATTAGGACAATCGTTCTTTATAAAGATTCCACGTCTGTACATGAGACATATACCCTTACTTTAGCCCATTTTCCTGTAGTTATTATTCTGTCCTCCAATGCTCCAATTTATTATTAGTAAATTCCACGTTGAGTTTCATAGTGTTCCTTAGCAGTTCAGCTTGTTATTTCTCATTTAGGATTGAGTTCCCTTAATTCTAAGTCTGGTTGACAAACCTTAGTGCACAGCGGGGAAAATGCTGACGATGCAATTGTGCTTAAATTTACCACGCTGGTAGCCAGTCAAGTCTTAGCTCGGCCCCTTAAGACGGCTTTGCTAAAAAAGCAGTTAAAGGCACTAAGATACAAAAATTCTTGTTACTTTTTAATTGCTTATGCATTTATTAATATTCGATTATAGCTAGTTTGAGTAGAGGGGTATGAAGTGGGAGCGACACGTATATTGTATTTAAGTAGTCAGCCTGTGTACGTGAAACATACCGACTTAACGACAGTAGCGTGTTCATATTACACATGCACTTGAAAATATATTGGCCGTTGGACTTATTTATATATTTATTGCAGCAAAGAGATACAAAGAGTTCAGTGTAATAAGGCGCAGTGTGTACCCGATATGTGCGCATACAAATAACGGATTAAAATGAAATTATTTTAAGAATATTTATTTATGCTTTTATATAATATATATATTTTTTTGATTGTTTTATGTTTTTAAATAAAATTTAAATATTTTATTTTGTTTATGTTCGGTCATATCGCAGTCTTATTAAATTCTTAAAAGTGAATATCTCAACGATAATTGAGTTGTTGATGTTTGCTTTTGCCTTTGCTATTTGCTCTCTTTCAATTGCTGTAATTGCTACTCTTTTTTGAATTCCTTTCGCCAATCGCCACCTGGCTTTTTGTCCACGGCCAAAACCTTTTAGTTTTTAGTTTGATTTTGTACTCGCTCGCTGAAGGCACGGTCGCAGATCGCCTGCCCATTCTTTTCGTTTTACTTACGCTAGTTGAAAGGCGCAGGCAAATCGGTCTGCCTGCCCAACCAACTAACCAACATTTAGAATAAACTTGGAGCATAATTAATTGGAATTTGTGCGGTTTTATTTTATTTGAGCATCAAAAAGGTTAGTTAGTGAAAAAGCTCACTGACCCAGCATTTTGGTAAATCCGACGTGATTTAAAAACAATAAATACTAAAGTGCAACCAAACCAATAATTTAATTATTTTCGTTCGTTGGACCTGTGAATTCTATGTAAATAAGCGCAAGCGTTAACACAAAAACTCTGCTAGACACTAACATTGAACACGCCCCCGCGAATCGCAAAAAATATTTTGGTTTCCTCTTTATGCCTTCGTTTCCGCTTTGAATTCTTTATAGCGGCGGCGAAACGTTTTGTTCGCTAGTTCGTTGTACCCCTTACAATCCGTTAGTTTTTCGGTGGTCAAGAGTTTTGGTACAGCACACACTGCACAGAGGAGTTTAATTATTTGCAAGTGATAACAACTGAAATAAGTTAAAATAAATTTAATAAAATTTCAACCGAAACAACTTAAGCTGCTCCAGGTCAGCAAGTGAAGCATCTTAAATTAAAGGCTGAGTCAATGATTTCTAAGGCTAAAGCCTCTGAGAAGGCCTTGACTGTTGAGAAGCTCCAGGCGATGAGTGAAGAAGAATTAGAGCTTCGTGATAAGCTCTCAGAGGAGAATTCATCATATCGATACAAATCAAGCTAAGTCGAAAATTGGGTAAGCGTCAACGTCCAGCAATTCGAAGTACCAGAGCCATCTCTAGATTCCCATTCTGTGCCGGCTAAAAGATCTCATTTGCCTGAGTTGAGATTACCGGAGTTTTCTGGTGGCTGAATTTGCCGATTTTCAATTAATGTTCATGGCTATCATCGACAATGACGTTGAGCTCACTAACATTGAGAAGTTGCAGCATTTAAAGTTGGATTTGTGGAACAACCGTTTCAATAATAAGCGTCTAATTTTCCAATTTCATAAAATTACAATTTTGGGTCTCCTTAAAGTAGACATGCGGTCCGCAACGAAGCTGAGAGATATGTCTGATAAAATAAATGCTAATATTCAGTCAATGGGTTCGGTTGAGCAAATTTCAAACTGGGTTCTTGTTCATGTTTTTCAAAGCGTTGACAAAAATTGAAAAATGTAGAGCACTCGGCAGCATCGTACTCGAATAATTTACAATCAGAAAGAAGTCGCAACAAAAGCATTTTAATTGCCACTAATACTTTGGGAGATGTATGCGTTAAGTGTGTCAACAGTGGCCATTCAGTTTATAGCTGTGATCCATTCGCCAATCTGTCAGTACAAGAGCGTATTCGAATGGTAAAGGTGGGCATCAAATGCGCAATTGTAAGTCAAGCTGCTGTCGAACTTGCAGGTCCAAGCATCACATCCTTTTGCATCTTCGCACTCAGTCTTCTACCCAAGTTCTGCGATCTTGCGCTGCAGAACAAAGTACGCCAATTGCAATTACTTCAAGCCTTTCTAACTCTTTGCTGGCTCAGAATATGGATTCTGACATGGTCTTTCTGGCAACTGCAGTCATAAGCGTTCAAACTCGATCAGGTGCTTGGATCCCATGCCGTGCGCTGCTAGACTCGGGATCTCAAGTCCACATTCTGATTTCCCGACTCGCTCACCAGTTGCAATTGCATAAAACGAAGTCTCCCGTATCAGCTGGTCTTGGAGATGCTCGATTTGACTCTAAAGGAGTCTTCGTTTGCTTTAAGTTAAAGTCGCGTTCCTCTGAATACTTCGCATGCCTATCTGCTCTTATTGCTCCAATGATTACTGACAATCAACCCAGTTTGACCGTTAAACCCGATCAGTTAGCCGATCCTGAATTCTACAGATGTCAGCGATTAGATCTTCTTATTGGCGCAAGCATGTTTCATGACCTATTATCTGTAGGGAAGTTTAAGTTAACTGCTGGTCCCCCCTATTGCAGAAAACGAGGCTTGATTGGATCGTTACGAGGCGGAACTTCTACTCTCAAGGCAACTGCAATTCACGACTTAGCTGTGCAGCGTGAATTGGTTGCTGCTTAAGTTCATATGGATGAACTATTCAGTCGCTTTTGGGAAGCTGAGAGCTGTATTGAAGCCATGGTAACGACCACCTAGGAAGAACTGGAGTGTGAGGCATTTTAAGACCAATTTTCGTCGTTGAGACTCTGGTGAATATTCCGTATGATTGTCTAGAAAGAACACTCTAGAATTTCTGGGTGAATCGTACAATCAAGTTTATCGTCGGTTTCTGAATTTGGAGAACAGGCTAAGGCGCACGCCAGAAGTCAAGGTCCAATATATGGCATTCATTCGTGAATATTTGAATTTGAATCACATGTCCATCGTGCCCAGTGACTCCATGAGTCTTTGCAAATATTTTCTGCCCCACCACTGTGTTTTCAAGGAAGACAGCTTCACGACTAAATTGCGAGTTGTTTTTGTTGGGTCTGCCAAAACATCAAGTGGACATCGAGGTTCTCATGGGAGGACCTACCTAAAAGAAGCTGTTCAACACGCTGTTACAGTTTCGTGCTTTCCCTGTTGCATTGACTGGTGACATCTGCTAGATGTATCGGTGTGTTTGCGTGGGTGAACCCTATAGCTATCTTCAATGTATTCTTTGGCGTAACTCACCGGACCAGGAGGTGCAGGTACTCAAGCTTTTTATCCGTTTGAGCGATGCATCAGTTGGCGAGTGATGAGAAGAGCACATTTCCATCGGTTATAAAATCGTTTTGCGGGACTTCTAATTTTTTCGATCTGATCACAGGACGCCAATCAACACAGGAAGCCCTGGAAATCCTGTCTCAAACAACAAACTTGATTGCACGAGGTGGCTTTAAGCTAAGGAAATGGTGTTCCAACGAGCGTGATGTCCTTGATCAAATTCCTGACTCGGAATAAGAAACATTCCTGAAGTTTGACATTGGCACTGACTTTACCAAGACACTGGGTCTTGCTGGGTCGTTTTTTCTTTTCTCCCATACAGGTCTCTCCGAAGCCATGCAAACGACTGGTGCTTTCCAAAATTGCTCGGGTGTACGATCCGTCTCATTGGTTCTGTGGTTGCCAAGGCCCAGATCTTCCTGCACCAAGTCTGGAGATAGAAGTTGGAGTGGGATGAGAGCTTTCCTGAGGAACTCAACACATCATGGCTGAAGCTGTCATTTGAAATGGGTCGTACTCAGCATATGAAGTTTCCTAGACGTGCATTGCATCCAAATTGTGCTATTGAGATCCACGCATTGACGCATATGGAGGATGTATATATCTCGTTTCAATAGCTGACGGCAAACGAGAAGTGCATCTATTTTGCTCAAAATATCGTGTGGCGCCTTTGAAGACTCTCACGGTTCCCAAACTAGAGTTTTGCGCTGCTTTATTACTGGCTCAACTGAAGCGGGACGTACGCAACATGAATCTCCTCGATTGCCCGATTTATTTTTGGTCAGATTCTGCTGTAGCTCTATCATGGATAAGCGATGAATCTTCAGGCTTTCACGCTATGTACAATCCAGCCGACATTTTGTCAAGAGGTGCTTCCCCGAGCAAGCATCTGCAATCTGCCCTTTGGTTCAGAGGCCAAATATTTCTTTTCAAGAATCAGCACGGTTGGCCTGAATCTTGTTTGCTTGTGAAGACACTTCCCTAACTCAGAAAGCGTATTTTGGTCGGCGGTGCCAACGAAGTGGATATATATTTTAAACGCAAATTCGTGAATTGGAAAAAGGTCGCCCAAACATTTGGATACGTATACATATTTGTCCACCGCATTAGACGTCGTGGTCACAACGCCAAAGATGTTAAAATGGGCACTCAGATGCTTATCAGAAGTATCCAGATGAGCAACTTGGCTGATGACTACCGGAGATTGCATTCTAATCGACAAATTACATCGTCCAGCCAGTTGTCCTCACTTTCTCCATTCATCGATAGCTTTGGTCTGATAAGAGTTGGGGGCAGACTACGTCCTTGGATTATAATGCGCAGCATCCTGTCATACTACCACGCCAGTATCCAGTTACACGTGCTATTATACTGGACTTTCATCGGAAAAATTGTATTCTGGTCCGCGAGCGCTGCTCGCCAACATGCGTCTTCATTTTGGCCGATAGGTGGCCGAAAAACAGTAACGGTGGCAACGTCCAAGTGCGTCGTTTGTTTCCGAGCCACAATTATCTCAACATTTAATGGCTGACCTACCTAAGGAACGTGGAAATGCAACATCAACTTTGATGGTTACTGGTATGGATTTCTGCTTGCCATTTTGCTACAAAATCGGAGTTCGAAGCAAGGTGCCTGTGAAAACATACGTTTGCGTTTTTATTTGTTTCGCGACGAAAGTTATCCGCCTGGAGCTTGTTAAGGATCTTTCAACATTCTTGGGAGGCAAGCTTGCACGGATATGGTCATATAATGCCACGTACTTCGTTGGAGCTAAAAACGAGCTGGCTGAGCTGAAGAATTTATTCCTGTCTGGCCCCCACATTCGAGCTATAGAGGAATTCTGCCTGGAAGATTCAATTTAGTGGCGTTTTATTCCCAGTCGTTCACCCTACTTTGGAGGCCTCTGAGAGACTGCAGTAATTAATTTCATTTCCATCGTTCTTATCACTTATCAACACACGACCTTTACTCCCTCTCTCAGAGAATCAGGCAGATCTTAAGGTGCTAACTGCTGCACACTTTCTTAGCACAGTTCCGCTGGTGTTGCCAGTTCCGCTGACAGAGAACTGATTATTTTCAACAAATCTCCTGGTAACGGTGGGGTGAAGAGTATTTAACCCTGCTGCAGCAAAGGTCAAAGTGGGGCACCTCCAAACCTGTGCTACAGGTCAACGATGTCGTCCTGGTTCAAAACGAGAACTTGTCTCTTCTTAAACGGAATTGGTGTCTGGATCTGATGGAGTTGCTCGTGTGGCAGTGATACGAACATCAACTGGAACCAGAGTTGTCCGCAAGTTGTGCGTGCTGCCGAAGCAAGATCTGGTTGAAAGCCCTGGTCTTCCAACGGAGGGAGAATGTTCGGTCATGCCGCAGTCTAATTAAATTCCTATAACTTAAAATACTAAAAAAAATAAAGTTGTTGATGGTTGCTCTGTCCTTTGATATTTGCCCTGCGTGTCTCTCTTTCAATTGCTGTAACTGCTACTCCTTTTTGAATTCCTTTCGCCAATCGCCATCTAGCCCTTTGTCCACGGCAAGAATCTTTTTAGTTTTTAGTTCGAATTTGTACTCGCTAGTGCATAATTAATTGGAAATATGTGCGGTTTTATTTTATTTGGGCGTCACAAAAGTTTATTTTATGTATAAAACAAGAAAGGAAGCAAACTTCGGCAAGCCGAAGTTCATATACCCTTGCAGCTTTTTCAAAAACTAAATACTCTTGAAAACGTTAAAATTTTGTGTGTATGTTTAAAAACTTTGAAGCTATTATGATTTGCAGCTTAATTTTGATAGTTTCTATGGCAGCTATACAATTGTTCCTATGGGAGCTATATGCTATAGTCGTCCGATTTAGATGAAATTTAAACCGTAATTCTTAAATATTTACCCATTACTAAATCTTGAAGAACTAAAAAGAAAATTAAAAAACAGCAAAAGTTATAATTGTTTTTTATTTATTTTTTCGATTGTTCCTATGGGAGCTATATGCTATATTCGTCCGATCCGGCTCGTTCCGACTTATATACTACCTGAAATAGAAAGACAACTTTTGGGAATGTTTTATGCAGATAGCTTTAAAACTGAGGGACTAGTTTGCGTAGAAACGAACGGACAGACGGACGGACAGACGGACATGGCTAGATCGACTCGCTTAGTGATGCTGATCAATAATATATATATTTGATAGGGTCGGATATGTCTCCTTCACTGCGTTGCAAACTTCTGACTGAAATTATAATACCCTCTGCAAGGGTATAAATAAGGAACTGCAACCGAATAAGTAAATCAGAAGAAAATTGGGTTCAATATAAAATATACATGTTTACAATATGGGCCTAATATTTACCAAAACAGTTGTTTTCACTGCAAATGCTAGTAAGCAAGCTAACGGGGCAGTCTTAACTCAATCGCATGATGGGATAGACCTCCCGGTAGCATAAGCTTCAAAAACATTTACAAACTGAACAAGAATTAACAGCAATACACTGGGCTGTAAATAATTTCAGACCACATGTACATGTACATGTATATGGCAAACCCTTCACTATTGAAACAAAAAATGAAAAACCCAACTTCCAAATTAACAAGAATGAGACTAGATTTAACAGAATTTCAATTAAGAGCTTAGTAATTTAAGAAGAAATAGCAGCTTTACTGTCTAGACTACATAATAATCCAATACAAGGCGGACATACAGGAATTACAAAGACGCTAACGAAAATAAAAAGACATTACTACTGGAAAAACATGACGCGTGACGTTGCAAACCACGGGAAGAAATTTACTCCATTCCAACAGGCCAAAACAACTAAAAATACCAAAACTCCCTTGACTATTACAGAAACATATTTATTATTATTTATTGGATACGATCGGTCCATTACCTAAATCAGAACAACCATATGTTTGACCTAACAAAATACCTTGTTGCCATTCCAATGTTATATAAAAGTGCAAAAACTGTAGCAACAGCCATTTTTAAATCGTTTATTCTAAAGTACGGTCCAATGAATACATTCATTACGGACATGGGAACCGAATATAAGAATTCAGTAATCAATGATTTATGTAAATATCTAAACACTGAAAACATAACATCTACTGCACAACACCGTTAGACTTTTGGTTGTTGTTTATACGAGCTCGCGTTTAGTAAAACGCCTAATTTAAATATTTCATTTATCAGTAATAACAATAGTACACCTTTATATAACACAGAATATCATACTTATAAAAAAGCTCGAACAATGATAGAAAATATAAAACATGGCAAAAAAATAAATGACAAGAAAGGTAAAGATTTTAAATTAGAACTAGGAGTTAAGGTTTTATTAAAAAACGAAATAGGTCATAAGTTAGACAATCAGTATTAAGGATTTATTATTAAAATAAAAGACAAAAGACAACAGGTAGCTCATAAAAATAAAATAAAAATGTTTAATTCATAGAACATATACCTAAACATATAATAAACGTAATCTTATTAGTTTTTATTAAAAACTTTTTATGAAATATAATTTTATTAATTTCTATAAATGATGTACTACTTTATTAATTATAATTTCGTCTATATTCAAAATTTTTAATAAAAATCGTACCATTTTTTTAAATTATAATTTCGTTTATTACAATTTTAATATTTCTTTATGTACTATAACAAAAATTTTCATTAAATTTTTTTACTATATTTACTCTATTTACTAACATTGTAAATGTAATAATAATATTAATTAGCATATATTTATACCCTTGCAGAGGGTATTATAATTTCAGTCAGAAGTTTGCAACGCAGTGAAGGAGACGTTTCCGACCCTATAAAGTATATATATTCTTGATCAGCATCACTAGTAGAGTCGATCTAGCCATGTCCGTCTGTCCGTCCGTCTGTCCGTCCGTTTATATGCAAACTACTCTCTCAGTTTTAAAGCTATCTGCATGAAACTTTCCCAAAAGTTGTCTTTCTATTGCAGGAAGTATATAAGTCGGAACGAGCCGGATCGGACGACTATAGCATATAGCTCCCATAGGAACAATCGGAAAAATAAATGAAAAATAAATATAGCAATGTTTAATTATTTCAGAATTATGGTATAAATTTTATCAAAATCGGACGTCTATAGCATATAGCTCCCATAGAAATAATAAAAATATATAAATAACTATCTAATAATTGAGCTGCAAATCATCATAGTTTCAATGTTTTTTTTTAGCACATACTCAAGTAAATCATAATTTAAATGTTTTCAAAAGTATTTAATTAATGCAATAGCTGCAAGGGTATATGAACTTCGGCTTGCCGAAGTTTGCTTTCCTTCTTGTTTAATTTTCTTTTTAGTTCTTCAAGATTTAGTAATGGTTAAATATTTAAGAATTACGGTTTAAATTTCATCTAAATCGGACGACTATAGCATATAGCTCCCATAGGAACAATCGTATAGCTGCCATAGGAACTATCAAAATTAAGCTGCAAATCATAATAGCTTCAAAGTTTTTAAACATACACACAAAATTTTAACGTTTTCAAGAGTATTTAGTTTTTGAAATAGCTGCAAGGGTATATGAACTTCGGCTTGCCGAAGTTTGCTTCCTTTCTTGTTTTATACATAAAACTTTTGTGATGCCCAAATAAAATAAAACCGCACATATTTCCAATTAATTATGCACTAGCGAGTACAAATTCGAACTAAAAACTAAAAAGATTCTTGCCGTGGACAAAGCGATTGGCGAAAGGAATTCAAAAAGGAGTAGCAGTTACAGCAATTGAAAGAGAGACACGCAGGGCAAATATCAAAGGACAGAGCAACCATCAACAACTTTATTTTTTTTTAGGATTTTAAGTTATAGGAATTTAATTAGACTGCGGCATGACCGAACATTCTCCAGATCTTGCTTCGGCAGCACGCACAACTTGCGGATAACTCTGGTTCCAGTTGATGTTCGTATCACTGCCACACGAGCAACTCCATCAGATCCAGACACCAATTCCATTTAAGAGGAGACAAGTTCTCGTTTTGAACCAGGACGACATCGTTGACCTGTAGCGCAGGTTTGGAGGTGCCCCACTTTGACCTTTGCTGCAGCAGGGTTAAATACACTTCACCCCACCGTGACCAGAAGATTTGTTGAAAATAATCAGTTCTCTGTCAGCGGAACTGGCAACACCAGCGGAACTGTGCTAAGAAAGTGTGCAGCAGTTAGCACCTTAAGATCTGCCTGATTCTCTGAGAGAGGGAGTAAAGGTCGTGTGTTGATAAGTGATAAGAACGATGGAAATGAAATTAATTACTGCAGTCTCTCAGAGGCCTCCAAAGTAGGGCGAACGACTGGGAATAAAACGCCACTAAATTGAATCTTCCAGGCAGAATTCCTCTATAGCTCGAATGTGGGGGCCAGACAGGAATAAATTCTTCAGCTCAGCCAGCTCGTTTTTAGCTCCAACGAAGTTCGTGGCATTATCTGACCATATCCGTGCAGGCTTGCCTCCCAAGAATGCTGGTGGTGAAAGATCCTGAACAAGCTCCAGGCGGATAACTTTCGTCGCGAAAAAAATAAAAACGCAAACGTATGTTTTCACAGGCACCTTGCTTCGAACTCCGATTTTGTAGCAAAATGGCACGCAGAAATCCATACCAGTAACCATGAACGTTGATGTTGCATTTCCACGTTCCTTAGGTAGGTCAGCCATTAAATGTTGAGATAATTGTGGTTTAGCTCGGAAACATACGACGCACTTGGACGTTGCCACCGTTACTGTTTTTCGGCCACCTATCGGCCAAAATGAAGACGCATGTTGGCGAGCAGCGCTCGCGGACCAGAATACAATTTTTCCGATGAAAGTCCAGTATAATAGCACGTGTAACTGGATACTGGCGTGGTAGTATGACAGGATGCTGCGCATTATAATCCAAGGACGTAGTCTGCCCCCAACTCTTATCAGACCAAAGCTATCGATGAATGGAGAAAGTGAGGACAACTGGCTGGACGATGTAATTTGTCGCTTAGAATGCAATCTCCGGTAGTCATCAGCAAAGTTGCTCATCTGGATACTTCTGATAAGCATCTGAGTGCCCATTTTAACATCTTTGGCGTTGTGACCACGACGTCTTATGCGGTGGACAAATATGTATACGTATCCAAATGTTTGGGCGACCTTTTTCCAATTCACGAATTTGCGTTTAAAATATATATCCACTTCGTTGGCACCGCCGACCAAAATACGCTTTCTGAGTTAGGGAAGTGTCTTCACAAGCAAACAAGATTCAGGCCAACCGTGCTGATTCTTGAAAAGAAATATTTGGCCTCTGAACCAAAGGGCAGATTGCAGATGCTCGCTCGGGGAAGCACCTCTTGACAAAATGTCGGCTGGATTGTACATAGCGTGAAAGCCTGAAGATTCATCGCTTATCCATGATAGAGCTACAGCAGAATCTGACCAAAAATAAATCGGGCAATCGAGGAGATTCATGTTGCGTACGTCCCGCTTCAGTTGAGCCAGTAATAAAGCAGCGCAAAACTCTAGTTTGGGAACCGTGAGAGTCTTCAAAGGCGCCACACGATATTTTGAGCAAAATAGATGCACTTCTCGTTTGCCGTCAGCTATTGAAACGAGATATATACATCCTCCATATGCGTCAATGCGTGGATCTCAATAGCACAATTTGGATGCAATGCACGTCTAGGAAACTTCATATGCTGAGTACGACCCATTTCAAATGACAGCTTCAGCCATGATGTGTTGAGTTCCTCAGGAAAGCTCTCATCCCACTCCAACTTCTATCTCCAGACTTGGTGCAGGAAGATCTGGGCCTTGGCAACCACAGAACCAATGAGACGGATCGTACACCCGAGCAATTTTGGAAAGCACCAGTCGTTTGCATGGCTTCGGAGAGACCTGTATGGGAGAAAAGAAAAAACGAAATACATCCTCTGCAGGGTCCCAAGCAAGACCCAGTGTCTTGGTAAAGTCAGTGCCAATGTCAAACTTCAGGAATGTTTCTTATTCCGAGTCAGGAATTTGATCAAGGACATCACGCTCGCTGGAACACCATTTCCTTAGCTTAAAGCCACCTCGTGCAATCAAGTTTGTTGTTTGAGACAGGATTTCCAGGGCTTCCTGTGTTGATTGGCGTCCTGTGATCAGATCGAAAAAATTAGAAGTCCCGCAAAACGATTTTATAACCGATGGAAATGTGCTCTTCTCATCACTCGCCAACTGATCGCCAAAACGGAAAAAAAGCTTGAGTACCTGCACCTCCTGGCCCGGTGAGTCACGCCAAAGAATACATTGAAGATAGCTATCGGGTTCACCCACGTAAGCACACCGATACATCTTGCAGATGTCACCAGTCAATGCATCAGGGAAAGCACGAAACTGTAACAGCGTGTTGAACAGCTTCTTTTGAATGGTAGGTCCTGCCATGAGAACCTCGTTCAGCGATTGTCCACTTGATGTTTTGGCAGACCCATCAAAAGCAACTCGCAATTTAGTCGTGAAGCTGTCTTCCTTGAAAACACACTGGTAGGGCAGAAAATATTTGCAAAGACTCATGGAGTCACTGGGCACGATGGACATGTGATTCAAATTCAAATATTCACGAATGAATGCCATATATTGGACCTTGACAGAAGTCAAGGCTTGCGCCTTAGCCTGTTCTCCGAATTCAGAAACCGACGATAAGCTTTATTGTACGATTCACCCAGAAATTCTAGAGTGTTCTTTCTAGACAATCATACGGAATATTCACCAGAGTCTCAACGACGAAAGTTGGTAAAGAAATGCCACACACTCCAGTTCTTCCTTGGTGGCCGTTACCATGGCTTCAACACAGCTCTCAGCTTCCCAAAAGCGACTGACTAGTTCATCCATATGAACTTCAGCAGCAACCAATTCACGCTGCACAGCTTGGTCGTGTATTGCAGTTGCCTTGAGAGTACTACTTTATTAATTATAATTTCGTCTATATTCAAAATTTTTAATAAAAATCGTACCATTTTTTTAAATTATAATTTCGTTTATTAAAATTTTAATATTTCTTTATGTACTATAACAAATATTTTCATTAAATTTTTTTACTATATTTACTCTATTTACTAACATTGTAAATGTAATAATAATATTAATTAGCATATATTTATACCCTTGCAGAGGGTATTATAATTTCAGTCAGAAGTTTGCAACGCAGTGAAGGAGACGTTTCCGACCCTATAAAGTATATATATTCTTGATCAGCATCACTAGTAGAGTCGATCTAGCCATGTCCGTCTGTCCGTCCGTCTGTCCGTCTGTCCGTCCGTTTATATGCAAACTACTCTCTCAGTTTTAAAGCTATCTGCATGAAACTTGCCCAAAAGTTGTCTTTCTATTGCAGGAAGTATATAAGTCGGAACGAGCCGGATCGGACGACTATAGCATATAGCTCCCATAGGAACAATCGGAAAAATAAATGAAAAAAAATTATAACTTTTCTGTTTTTTAATTTTTTGTTTAGTTCTTCGAGATATAGCAATGTTTAATTATTTCAGAATTATGGTATAAATTTTATCAAAATCGGACGTCTATAGCATATAGCTCCCATAGAAATAATAAAAATATATAAAATAACTATCTAATAATTGAGCTGCAAATCATCATAGTTTCAATGTTTTTCAACATATACGCAAGTAAATACTTATTTTAATGTTTTCAAAAGTATTTAATTCTTGCAAAAGCTGCAAGGGTATATGAATTTCGGCTTGCCGAAGTATGCTTTCTTTCTTGTTAAATGTTCCCATTCGTTAATGGATGGAGACGTTAAAATCTGGGAGGAATTTGTAGCGGCGCCTGAAGACCGTTTGTTTGTTTTGGCTTGAAAACTGGCGATTATTTTTGTATTTAGCGACCTTTGGAGAGTAGCCAGATGCCTAGCCAAATTTAGTGTCGGAAATTAGTGTTTAGCAAAAAAAAAATACTAATTAGTATTTTTGCGGGTGATGCCAGATAGTTCCACGATCAGCTGTTACTGAGAAGCTTGTTCTAAGCCGAAATGGCGGATATTTCAGCTGGCAGAAATTGCTAGAAAAGGCCGCAACCGATGCCGCTTGATTTTTGAACTTCCTTCTTAATTAAACCGGCGTGGCAGTCAGACGTGTGCAATTTTATCCGTTCCCAATCGGCAAAGTGGAAAAAAAAAATATATACACGCGGTATTTCGAAGTTCTCAAAGTGATTTTTTTTAACGTAATAATTCGAGCTAAAAAGTGAGTTGTGTGGGTTTTCTCGCTAAATATTTTCAAGTGCTGAATTTTCGATCTCTTTTAAAAGGCTGAAATTTTGCGTTTCGGGGAGCACCCACCTCGGTCGGCAATTAGATCTGCCCTGTGGAGCACCCAAGCTGCCCAGCGATTTGGATCAGCCCTGTGGAGCACCCACCTCGGCCGGCAATTAGATCTGCCCTGTGGAGCACCCACGCTGCCCAGCGATTTGGATCAGCCCGGAGGAGCACCCACCTTGGCCGGCAATTAGTTCTGTCCCGCGGAGCACCCACGCTGCCCCGCGATTCGGATCCGCCCGGAGGAGCACCCCATTGTCGGCGATCTGCAGCCGCCCGGAGGAGCACCCCATTGTCGGCGATCTGCAGTCGCCCTGAGGAGCACCCGCATTTGCCAGTGATCAGCAGTTGAAGCAAAGAGCACCCCCAAAGTTTGTTCAGTGATCAGCAGTTGAAGCAGGGAGCACTCTCTCGTTTAATTCAACGAGGAGTTACCTCGGCCAAATAAGAGTATAGGCTTAGAAAAAAAAAATGTTTAATTAGATCGGCCCTAACCCAAATTCAAATTTAGAAAAAAACAAGAAAGGAAGCAAACTTCGGCAAGCCGAAGTTTTTTATACCCTTGCAGCTATTGCAAGAATTTAATATTTTTGAAAACATTAAAATTATGATTTACTTGCGTATATGTCTAAAAACATTGAAGCAATGATGATTTGCAGCTCAATTATTAGGTAGTTATTTTATTTAATTTTATTATTTCTATGGGAGCTATATGATATAGTCGTCCTATTTTGATGAAATTTTAACCGTAATTCTGAAATATTTATCCATTACTATAAGTCGAAGAACTTATAGAAAAATTTAAAAACACCAAAGTTATAATTTTTTTTTTATTTACTTTTATGATTGTTCCTATGGGGCTATATGCTATAGTCGTCCGATTTTGAAGAAATTTAAACCGTAATTCTGAAATATTTATCCATTACTATCTGTCGAAGAATTAAAAAAAAATTAAAAAACAGCAAAGTTATAATTTTTTTTCATTTATTTTTCCGATTGTTCCTATGGGAGCTATATGCTATAGTCGTCCGATCCGGCTCGTTCCGACTTATATACTAACTGCAATAGAAAGACAACTTTTGGGAAAGTTTCATGCAGATAGCTTAAAAACTGAGAGACTAGTTTGCATATAAACGGACGGACAGACGGACATGGCTAGATCGACTCTACTAGTGATGCTGATCAAGAATATATATACTTTATAGGGTTGCAAACTTCTGACTGAAATTATAATACCCTCTGCAAGGGTATAAGAATGTAAAATCTACGCTTGGGCTCGATCTTAACCTCATTTGTAACCTAAACAAAAATGCAGCTTGCGAAAAATGTTCACGTTTATATCAGTCAACCAGGCTACACTGGGAGAAATTCCTAACTATGTGTTAACGTAAATCAAAAAAAAAAAAAATGAATTAAAAGAATGCGATTGAATATTGAAGTGACTATAATTTTGTTATGAAAAGAAATTAATTTAATTAAATAATTAATAAGATTTAATTTAAGTTATGATTCATCTAGTGCGCGGTTAATTTACGGTTCCTATCTCCCTGCAAAAGTTTTCTTAAATTCGTTCCGATTGAAAAAAAAAAAAATACTTAGAAAATGTTTATAAGTGCACATATAATATAATATATATTATATTATATTATTTTAGTATCCAAATAATAACCATGTCAAAGCCGAAATGCCTTGATTTCTTTTCCAGCCTGCCTGCGTCGGAAGATCGATCGTTGTTTTACCTTTATTTCGAATTATTTAAAAATTAAAATATTAATGCCAATTAAATTCTCAAAAACAAAAAAAAAAAACAAAATATATATATATATCAATGCCGAAAATTTAAGAAAGCCATTACTTCTAAAATTAACTATGGAAAAAATAAATGAATTAAACAAAATAATAATAAATAATGAATTAATAAAATAAAATTAAAAGTAATTAACTAGCGAACCACTGATGAATGATGAATTAAGAATGAGTATTAATAATCATGAAAGAACAAATTATTGAATTTCCTAGAACATATAACTAATTAGTTATTTTTAAAGATCCTTTTGTTTAATATACCCTATACTTATTTTTAACTATTTTTACTATACATATGTACTTTAAATTAATAATTAATTCTGGATGAAACTAATATAAAAGAAATTAATCACGAAAGGCTCATAAATTTTAGCATTACTGATCTTTTAGAAGGCCACCTCAGGCCACCTCAGTCCAATAACAACAATCGACGACGGAATACTAATTAGTAACGATGCTGCTGCGAAACTTCAAAATGACAACAGCCCTAAAAACCTTCCTAGGGGCACATATCTGGTAACCTTCGAAGACTACCTTATGGTAAACAAGACCCTCTTTAAAAATCACTATGGCATACTGAAGAAGAAAACTGCAGTATCGATGGTGACCCACGTTAATATCACGGGCCACAATGAACAACTGAGCCTGAGCCTTCACGAGCTAAGCCTGAAAAATTTTTAACACATCGAGCGTCTTCAAGAAGAAATTCTAACGAAGCCACTGTTAACTGGCGGTATTACTTTGGTGATCATTCTGGTGTGCCTCTTCGTTACCTATCAACTCCATCGACGTTGCGTTCGTAGCCGCCAGAGCAAGTTGACAGCAGTACTAAAACCTACGCTGAAGAAGTCCGAGGACAGCCTTAACTTAAAGAATGGAGGAGTTAGCATGGAACCCAAGGGTGTTGCAAGACCGGATGCAATTCTCGAAATCAGCGGTCTATAAGAATGAAATACAAAACCGAGTCGCTGAGTGGAAGGGGAATGCACCGGGCACGAGGCGCTAAGTCAGCGGTCCCACGCTAGTCCCGCTGACCAAATAAAGATTATAAATTCTAAAGAAATATAGTCTTGTCTTTATTTATACATATTTGTATTTAATTTGTATATTTATTTGTTTAAACATATTTTTATAACGATTGTTCGCGGTTTATTAATTTATATCTTATCCAGATCGTTAGCATGGCTTCTGTTTACAGCCCTTTTTGATATGCACTTGTTTTGGTACATATAGGCTTTATACAAAATGAGTCCGCTCATAATGAAAACAATAGTTGATAATAAGATGTTTGTTAAATCGGTATCGATATTTTTTTATTCAATTTTATTGATTACGTTAGCGGTTGAGTCTACTTCTTTTAGATCTACTAGACCCATTTTGGGTGTTTCTTCAGAATTGTGTATATAAGGGTTTACGTTCAGTGTGAAGTTAAGTAGCTTTTTAATTTGCCATTTATATTAGCTCATAAGGTAAGAGATTGCCTTAGTTGTTTATATGTAATTGGGAAATAAAATTCATAAAAAAGAAAAACAATTTTTACATACAAACCTTACTAGTTTTTGCATGGTTTTCAGGCTACACGCTACTTGGGCAACTTGAATGTCGCTCAATTTTTACATTAATTTGTATATACTAAAAAAAATATGCATCGCAGTGCAATATAAAAAAATTGTGCAACGCAGTGCACGGTGAAAAAAAATGCGCTCTAGGAAGCGCTGTCGGTTCACTTTTTCTTGGTCTTACTTAAGTGGTAAGACGTTGCCGGTGCTGGCTGCACAGGCTGGACTTCTACGATGGGGCACCGGTGCTGGCTGCACAGGTTTACTCGCAATGGGGCGAGCACAGTGGTCCCTCGCAGTCGTTTAGGCACTTCTTCTTTAGTGCTGGGATCTCTAGTTTCTGTGGCGGAGGTAATTTTTCTTGAATTCTAACTAGACTTTGGATTGCAGGGTAGGTGGATGTGTGGGTGATTGTGGTTTGACTTTTTCTTTCGATTATTAGATTTTTGATATGTTCAACTCGGCGTGTAATTTTACCAAGTTGTTCCAGTTAATTTTAGCTCAGCTATTTAGTAGTTTCAGTAATTCAGCCTTTCTGGCTTTAAGTCATGGTCGCCATGTAATGGTTTATTTAAGTTTTTCGAAGTAGTAATTCCACGGTCGTCATGTATTGATTCATTTTTGTAATCCCATTTAATTTTAGAAAAAAGACCACTTTTAAGTTTAATCGATTTTCGGCTTATTTAACTGAAGCTGCTGTAGTTGCCGCTTCCAGCTCTCGGGAGTTTCTCCTGTTTTACAAATTTACTTAGAAGCTAAAAAGCTCTGGCTCTCGTAGCTGCGCTGCCAACAGAGGAAGCGGAGAGACGGTTATATGTTCTTAAATATATAGCTATGCTCACTTAGGCTGGAGCGTGGAGGTATATGCACATACATGAAGTCCACTCGTGATACAGTTATGCTGACACTTTCTGTGTGCGGGCCAAGGCATAGCGATCGGTTCGTATTTCGGCCACTTGAGTTTATGACCGGGACTTTGAATTATGTAAACACTGCAACAAAGTGTGACAGTGTGTTCCCTTTTAGTACTCTTGGTACAGTGGGTGCTCGATACATGTGCATACTACAGTACATCAGAGCACGCAGTACCATTACGAACAGCTGGCTGTAAAGCTTTTGATCCACCTGGCTGCTCTACAACTTCTGATGGGCTATGTTCAGGTAAAGACTTATTACAAGTATTTAAAATTAAAATTGGGACAGATTCCTTTTCTGAAACTGAACTTAAGGAAGCGCTCGTTCTAATGGGCTCGGTTTTTTACGCTTAGGTGACTTAGCAGTTTTTTTGTACTACTAAACTGTTCACTTACCGCGTTGAGTTGTTTTAATACTCCAAAAAGATTCTTAAAACTGACTCAAGTCTGCCTCATAAAGCCACACATCTCAAGTTCCATTTCCCCGCAGGACTCACATGACCACATGAGCGCAGTCCGCAGGTTAATGTAATCTCTAACTCTGCCAACAAATCCTACACATTGTGCATGCATGATTGTATCGCAGAGCCAGCAGAAGATAAATATATCATTTAATGTAGATGGAAGCTGGCAACCTTTCTCGGCACAGGTAACAGACATAATCATTAAATATTTGTTTTATTTACAGTCAGTAAAGATACGATAGAGTTATTACGCTAAAAAATAAATTAATATTTAAATACCTCAGTCAATTTGACACTGAAATCAAATAAAAACACAAAAATTAAAAAAAAAAAAACACAAAAACACAAAAGTTAAAGCATGTAAATGCCAAAGCAGAAAAGCGCGAGATAAAATATTTTCTATCGACTAGGCGTGGCTTGTAAAAAACTAAAAACTATATAAGTACACAGTTGGATAAGGCGCAAGAAGTAGAGCGGGAGGAAGAGTGAGTAAAATGTTACAGAGAGTTACTCGTGGCATCTTAAAACAAACATAGGAGCACTGGCAAAGCATGCACAAGAGAATGAAGTTACAATAACATTGCACAGGGATTAGACAATTTAAAACAAAATTATTAAAACACTAATAGTGAGTACATATTAATAAAAAAAGCCTATTTCCGAACACACACAATGTAGTTAGGCTAAGCTTGGTTAAAAGAAAAACACCAGTACTTTCAGAAATTATTAAAACACAACCGACGCTAAATCGAATTGAGTCCTGCGTTCTATATAGACTCTGGTATATGCCTGACGCTATAGTTTGCTCCGCTTGTTGTTGTCCTTGCTTTTTTGTACCGAGTTGTTGTGATTGTTGTCGCTAACGTGGACGGTTCGTTCCTTTTACGTTCCCTTGTGGCGGATTTTACAAATGACTGGTGAAACGAAATCTATCACCGTATAAGGTGCTTTGCTGCGAAACCCTCAGCTGCCTTCGATAAATTGTGCTACTTCGCCCAGACAGTGTCACCTTTTGTTGGATTCCATTGCCTCCTTCGTAAATTGTAATGCCTTGCTTGGTCCTGAACAACTTTCTCCATGTTCCGGTGCACAATTTCGAAGATTACCTTCATCTGCTTTGCCTTGTCTTCAGGCGATGGTTTCCCTGTCGTAGAGTGTGCTGGGTTGACAAGGCTCTCGGCTCTGTGTAATGAAACAAGGGGAATTCGCATTGGGCTCCGATCTTCTTTGAGGACGGTTTCCCTCAGTTCTCGCGGGACACAGAGCTTCCATGCTACCACATCTTCGCTTCCTGCTCTGTGTGGGATATGCCTATTTAAAGCGCTTCCCTCCATAAGGTAGTCCGGGTACTTCTGAGGCGGTGTCTTAATCTACTCACACAAGTCTCTAATCCATATGGTCAGTAATGACCTTGGAGTGATACACTTCCAAGAATGGCTTTAGCTTCCGGATCGCCTACACGATTGTCAGGCATTATTTTTTTTTGGTGGAGTAGTTATTTTCCGCGCCATTAGGGGCCGGTTCAATAGGAAATGACCCTCTTGTCGTTTTCTGTTTCCTGCGTCAGAATTGGCCCTATACCATAATCGCTGGCGACTGTCTGTAGGACAAATGGTTTCTCACAATCTGGGCATGCCAGCACAGGACCGGCCACTAGCCTTTCCTTTACCTCTTCGAACGCCTGCTGAATGCGTGCTGGTTATCTGGAATCCATGTGCACTTCGTGCCTCAGTGCAGTAAATCATTGATTGATTTTACTATACGGGAAAAATCTGGCACGAACCGTCTGTACCAAGACGCTACGCCTAAGTATTGACGCAGTTCTATGATGGATGGTGGGTGGATCAGTGCCGATCCCTTAGGTTTGCCTGCTTCAGGCGTCAGAAAACTTCTCTCAGGTTCCGTTTGTATTCCTCCAGTGTATGCGAATGCGTGAGGCGACATCTCTGGCCCAATACCTGATCCAACGCTCTCTGAAAGGTTGCCGACACGGACTGTGAACCGAACGGAATCCCTTTCCATTGGAAGTTGCCTGCTTTTTTCTTCTGAGGGAATCTGCCAGATCGCTGACTTGCTTTGTGACTTTGGCGTAGTCTGGTGCGCTGGGCCTTTGCTGTTCTGGTATTCTGTCTCGACTTGTGCCTCTGGCTCTTCCTGCCTCATTCATGCTCTCCACGCCCAGGCTAGCTGTGAGTTGTTCGGCGTCTGGGGAAGTTGCCGCTTGAGCCTGTATTGTCGAAGACCTCCTCCAATTCCACCTCCAAATTTCCGCCATTCCTAGGTCGTTTTGTGTTTTTGTGACTATTCTGAAAAGGCTTTTCGCATGGCCTGCCAGGGTGATGCCCAGTTTGGCTGCCACTTTCGAGAAATCTTCTTTCTTGAGAAGATAGATCCACCCTTTTACCATTACTGTTTGACGCTGAATCTCACTGTCAGGACAATCTCGTTTTGGATGTAACGAAATGATTTTTTTTAATTCTGCTCTCTACGAATATCGTGCGGCTAGCTCAGAAGATGTATGTGTTCGTCCCACCGATTTTATGTAAACGTGACCGCCCAATTGATCAGTAAGATCGCACAGAAAGTTCGGGTAAATAAAAGGGATCTTCATTTGCCGACTTGACCCTCGGCCTGGGGCTGCTATTGGGTTACCCTAATGCCTTCTTCTGGGTTGATTTCGCTCCTGCAGGTTCCGCTCGGTGTGCTCGTGGTTTCTTCTACTGCCGTTGGCTCGGCGATTATCAAAGCTTAGGTATGCATCACCGTTCCCAGACTAGGATTAACAGGCACTGTGCTCTCAAGGCGTACGCCTTTTGCAGCCGCAGCCTCCTGTTCCTTGCTCTGTCACGACCGGTCGCACCGAACCTCTGAATTTCCAGAACTTAAAATAATTTAAAAGATTATATTTATATTTAGAGAGATTATTATAAAGGGATTAACATCAAGAATCGTGAACAAAATAGTTTTCGGAGGACCGCGATTACGTAAGAGGTAGCAAAAATGTTCTTGATGGACAGCAAGTTTTTTAATAGCTTAGTGGTAGCCTTAGAGTGGCACCGTTTCTACATAGACAACTCGATTTTTCGTGAGAAAACAATTTTTCGAAGGATCGCGACTTCATAAGGGACATGTGGTAGCGGGAGAAATTTCTACAGAGTCGATTATTAGCGTTATACGCCAAAAATTTCCTTGATGGACCACAAGTTTTTGAAAGCCATGAAGTTGCGATATGTAAGCAATGCACCACACGTTCTCAAGAACTCGCGAAGCCAATGTTCGCGATTCTAGACGGTAAACCTTACACAATACCATTATTATAAAACTTTTGTCAAGGCTTTAAAATTTTCGAGGAAGTTGCTCATTGCACTTTTAATAATTTTTTATAAGTAGGACTTAAAAACTCTATTGACTTCCACTCATTTTAACTCAGTACTCTATCACTCGCTTTTTGTAAGCAAGTGAATCAACAACCAAGTCAAGGAAAAAACTTATATGTTTGTTACTTGTAAGTGAGTTGACATGGTGGCTTTCTATTCTTAATCCTGGATGCTATCTCAAGAACTTCCTGACCTGTGGTTTGCTTCACTTAGCAAACAATAAGCGGGTTAGGCCTAGTCTCTAGTGGGGGTTCATTTGGGAACAGGTTTACAAAGCTTTCAAGTGACAAGCTTGTACGCAGCTCCTCGCATTTGGCATCTGCTTCACCGCACAGTGATCAATTTAGTCAACTTGGCGGAAAAAAATTGGTAGCGAATTAAATAAGCAAAATTCTTTAGACCAAATTCGACATTTTGCTTATAATTCTAACAAAAACAGTTTATAAAAAATTTATTTGAAATATATATTTTTAATAATTTTTTTAAATATATTGTTAATTTGTTTTCAGAAAAAAAACTCAAAATTAAATCCAAAGGATGTTTAACAATTTAATCAGCTTTATTTCCTTAGAGATTTTTATCTTCTTCATCGAGTTCAAAAATTGAAGATCTTTTTGATAAGCTCGATATAAGAGGGTCTGGGGATGCGTGAGCATCCTCCATCGTATTAATACTCGAATTCAAGTGCTTCTTCAGACATCATGCCAATTGGAAGCGATACACTTTTTATAATATCGGCACCGTGAAGAAAATTCCTGTAAAAAATTTTTTGAGCTCACTTAAGCGTATTTACGAAAATCCTATACTTTTACATTATAACAGCATGCCATCGCGCGTAAATAACGCTAAATCTTTTCATAAGTTTTAACGAACATGGGAATGTTTGCTGTTAACTGGCAGCGTACTCTGCCCACGGGGTTCGAAAAATGGGTGTGGGCTTTCTGTGCTACCTAGATAACCGCGCCGTCACATAAACTAGAATTGTAGACAGACTAAACTAGACAAAAGAAAAAGAAATCAATTTGATTCTAGGTGTGAGGAATATTAGGTGTTGGGGATTCCTCTTTAAAACCCTCCCAGCCTTGCATAGGTCCGCTTGAATTTTCGGACCAATGCCCGTTATAATATAATGCAACATTTACTTTAGGTGTCCCAAGTCAGAACTGATTTACTTCACATCGATGCTGGTTTTTATATTTTATAATACAGTTAACGTCAGTTTTACCATTTCAGTTTACAATGTTTCCTTTATTCATTTTTCAACAAATTATTAATTATAGATTTTTTATCATCTATTATTAATTATAGATTTTTAATCATACATAATCATCATAATTTGTGGCAAATACAAACGAAATTAATTAAAAATAATGAATATGAGCGAGTTTACTCAGCTCTTTAATGCTCAGCAGGTCATCCATAATGCGACCGAGGCATTCGCCAAATTGGACGACAAGGAAGAGAAGCTGATTGCGTTGCTTGACGGGTTTTCAATGGAGACCACCACAGTTTCTAAAAAGGGCAAGAATCCCCGTATATGTGGGAGTTATTTTATGCCAGAGATCCAGCAGTAATACGTTGTGGTACTGCGAGAAGAATTTGCAGCGTGCGATCTAGTTTTCAGTCATTTTTATACAAAATAGATTTTATATTCAAAAGACATCAAAAATTGAGCCAACCTTGCATAAGGAAAACAGCTGTTGTAGTGGTGTCACGAACAAAATATCGTTTAACATCAGTATTTTCCGGTGTTGTTAATCGCATTTAATTATCGCATTTATTTTAAATGCGGCATTTAACCTTATTGGATTCCCTGTGTAAATAAATGCTCATTAGGCTTAATGCGTTTAAATGCGCCAATGGAATCCGGCTATTAGAGTGTACTTTTCAAAAATGTCGGTTATGCCGTACTTACAACTTTCTTTGTCAGTTGAAATTCGAACGTAGTCGACAGTCATGTGGACTTGCTGTTAATTGCTGTGAAAATTACATAACATTGTTAGAATATCATCAATCTAAGGCCAAACAATATGATTGGAGTACAAAGTAAAGTAAAGTAGGCGCGCGGCTCGACTTGAGATTTAGGCCGGCTCCACGCGGTAGCAGCCAAGATTCTGCAAGGCCAACTTGCTGTGATCCCTGGTGCAGGTGTTGGGGCTGAGATTTATCCGCAGCCTGACTCGAGGCTCTTGCCGGCTCCACGAAATGGCCGCCAAGTTCCCCAAAAAAAACTACAGGCAATAGCGTTTCACTAAAGTTTGGCGTTCCTAGTATGTTTCCGTTTAGTAGACGCAATCCAAAATTTTCCTATGCTCACCCTATTTCGTGGTAATACGACGCGTTAGGGGTTAGAGACGCGATCAAAATCGCGTAGAGTACCAATCCACACTAAATCTCGCCACTCCCGTCAAATTCCTTGTTGATTTAATAACAGTTGAAGCTGGCGCAAAAGTTAGCCGGTTATCGAGTTCTGGCTTGGTGAAGAACACTTATACAGAGCACTGTAGTTTTATTCGAAGGTAAAACGCATGTGCTTTTTACGAATGCCCAGAATTAGAAGAACGAAAGCGCAAATGGCGATAGCTGGCCTCAAGGAGTTTGAAAAGTAGTGTTGGAAATTACGAAAATATCGTTTAGTATTTTCCTGAGGTAACAGAGCTGCCAGATTATTGCGAAACTAAATTAAATATTATTAATTACAAAATCAATTCTAATAAATTCCACACCCCTACTACACAGGATTAACCTTTGTCTTTACGACAAAAAAATACTGAAAAAGGGTGAAAGCTATGGTATCGCCAAGTATCCGTTGCATGAAATGTTTCTAATTCCTTTCCAGTTAAGACTTCTAAAAAATCGAGTGAATTTCACAACTTTGGTTGCACGAACTTATTTCCTACCGGATCAAGCTTAGCCTAAAAATTAGCTGCTGAATTGCAGGGGGAGAAGTTACGTTTCATCACTTCGTCTCCTACCTGAAATGATCGAGTACCAAATCGGTCTTCTCGGTTTAGTTGTAAGGTCCTTCATTAAGTAAATTTAAGTTTTTAAGAACTTTATAATCTTTTCTATGACAAATCATATGCTGTCCAAAGACAACAAAGAAGGGAGATTGACCTATAGACTGAAGTATATGACAACGCAAGGAACAGTTTATACTACTGAGATATATATCCCATTCTCTCTGCTCAGATCGGGTACACGCTCTCAGAGTGGCATTGATGGACCTGTTAACTCTTTGTTAACTTTTTGTGCTGCATTTGACTGTGGCGAATAGGCTACGGTACAGATGTGAGTAATTCCGTACTTAATAAGAAAGGAGGAAATATCCTGACTTTTAAATTGCGAACCGGTACCGCTTACTATGATTTCCGGCGTTCGGTAGCAATTTCCTTTTTCAAGTATGTTATAACAATTTTGGTTTTAAATTTCTTAACAGGTTTGAGGAAGGTGAATTGGGATGAAGATTCCTTTATTACCCTTTCTTGTTCTTGTTAAAGGACCAATGAAGTCTATATAAAGTCTTGGAAATATTCGCTTGGATGTTTGGAGGTTTTACAAATCTCACAGTTCTCGATATAGTTTCAAACGTCCATCACCATTTGGGACCAGTAAAACTTCCTTCGGGTGTTGTCTAAACATTTGGCTCTATAACAATGAGAGGGAGATGGCAGACACTTTCTCTTAGTTTGACTGGAACGACTAGTTTCCAGGATTCTTCCCAAGTATTGGACGAGTTGTCATTGAATCTAACCTTGGGATAAAGAAAATCATATATTACTTGAAAATCTGGAAGTTGAGACTGCATCAATTTTTCTTTGTTGAGAGTAGCCAAAAGAATAGTAGAATATCTCAATATCTTCTGTCTTTTCGATATCAACCGGTTCAAAGGGTCGCGAAAGACCATTCATTTTCACTAAGTCGGCGATGTTCAATACTGAAATTGAATCCTTGGAGCGTGAGTGCCCACCGAGCAAGTCTTCCTTGCAAGTCTTGCTGTCATAAGCCATCGGAGGCTGGCATGGTCAGTCACAATAGTAAACTGATGTCCCTCAATGTACATACGGAATCGTTTAATAGCCAAAGCCACGGCCAAGGATTCAAGTTCGGTGGTAGAATAGTTTTTCTGAGCCCGATAAGGTTTTTTAGACATAAATGCAATAGGGTGTTCTATTCTATCCTCAATACATTGAGCTAGAAGAGCTCCCACACCATTAATTGATGCATCACATTGCACTATGTGGGCTTCGCATAGCTAGGATGTACTAATAGCGGAGCTGAGGTCAAGTCTTTTATCAATTGGTCAAAGAAAGCTTGTGCATTGTCAATCCATTGAAAATCTTTACCCTTTAACAATTCGGTTAGCTGGAAAGTGAATATTGGTTAATAATTCGTTGATACCAACCGGTCTTTCCTACAAATCTCATAAGTTGACGTTTGGTTTTCGGTTCTGGAAAATTGAACACGGCGGTTACTTTATTGGGATTTACTTGAAAGTTTCCCTCTTTAACAATATATCCAAATTACTCCACGCTTTTTAAGCAAAAATGACTTTTTTTGGTAGTAATAGTAAGTCCCGCCTTACGCAGTTGGGTAGCGACTTCTGTCAAATGAGAAAGATGACTGGCGGAGAAGACCAAGATGATGCTGAGGCTTTTTCCAGAATTCCAAGACTACTCATGCGGTCTACTTCTTGGCATAACTGAATATCTTTGGCTGGGGACAAATTATAATATCTTTACTTGATTGCTTTTGCCTCACACGTGTCAATTCAATTAGTATTGTTTTTCCTAAACCACTTCGATCGGACGATGGAAAAAAAATCTATCACAGCTTGCAGTCGACTTATGTCGTTTACGTTTAGCTGAAGGGTGTAACTATCGGCATTGCACTCAGAAATTTCAGATTCTGACCTTGAACTAAATTTACATGATTACATTTCGGGCAAGTTGGCTTAAATGTCTCAAGAAGACCACAAATATAACAAAATACACGTCTGGCCTTGAGTGAATCGAGATACCTATGTCCTGTTTCTTAACAATTCCAACATTTACAACGCTCAGCAGCCTGCATTGCGTTTATTTCTATTGCATTAGTTGTCTAAAGTTGTCTTCATCCCTATCTTTTCTATCCCTATCTAACTCAATTACATACCGCCTTTTTGAAAAAGGACGGACGGGCGATCTTGCTGCTATACTATGACAAAAGGTTTCGTGCTTGTGGCACTCTGCTCTCAAGGTGGCTATATATGGTGTCGGGACATGTATTAATTCTAGTCGTAATTCAGGTTTTAGGTTTCTTTTTACTTTTATTACCAATTCACCATCGGTCATTGGCTCACGCAAAGCATCTGCAATTGTAAGATCGCGTACAGAAATTCGTCAAAATTTTCTGCGTTCTTCTGCTTTCTGAGTCGAAGCGAGTTATTGATCTCTTCGTCCGAGCGTTGGTTGACTGGTCGTTCTCTGAAAACGCCAGTAAAATTATAGAGCCGGTCCCGATAATAATAAGCTGGCAAATTGGAATTGTAACTTCCAATTAGCATTAAGACATTGTACAGTTAAATTATTAATCCTATAGATAAAGTCTTCTAACGATATATCATTCCAGGAAAACTACGCTTAATAACTTATCAGGACGGTCTACAGAGTTTGCTCTATGATCTTCTGATCTAGGATTTGAGCGATTTAAATTAGGACTTTCTGTAGTTGCTTGATTTCGAGGAATTGGTGGATTATTAGCCAACTGAAGACTCCGCATTGCAGTACTTATATAGTCAGCCACTGCTGCTACCATGCTCACGTGAAAGTTTTCTAATGGGGTCGACTTCTCCCCTGATTCGTTGAATTCGAGTTGGACTGAGCTTTAGTATTTTGTCTAAGTCTTTTGGCTGAATAAGTAGATAGATTAGACAACGCAGGTCGAGCTTCTCTACTAATATCGTGGGTTGATCGTTTTGGTTGCGTAGGCGGAAAAGTTATAAGCTGTAGTAAGGTACATGTATTTCTGCAGAGCGGACAAGTTTTATTTGTTCCTAACCAAAGTACAATACATGTTCGGTAAAAATTATGTCTACATGGAGTTTCTGCAAGTTCATTACCTATGACCATGGTGTCATTGCAAATAATGCAAAGAGCATTTTCATCTTCACTAGCAGTGCCTTCTGCCCCGTTTCGATTATTCTGAACTGACATGTTGTGTGTTTCTTTGTTTTCAGTAAATATTTCAAGAAATGTAAGTTTTAGCCAAAAGTTGTTTTAAATAAAGACCATCGTTCTTTAACCGTGCCTAAATTAGATTAAAGTATTAATTTAGTTTTCTGTTGAGTAAATTAAGTTTAATACTGGGGGAAAAAGGCGCACTACTGCTGAGCGCTTTTTCGGAAACTGTCCAACTTAGTCAATCTCAAAGCAGTTGTGAGCTTTATTATTATTATTATTATTATTATTGCTATTATTATTATTACTATTATTATTATTATCATTATTATTATTATTATTATTATTATTATTATTATTATTATTATTATTATTATTAGTATTATTATTATTATTATTATTATTATTATTATTATTATTATTATTATTATTATTATTATTATTATTATTATTATTATTATTATTATTATTATTATTATTATTATTATTATTATTATTATTATTATTATTATTATTATTATTATTATTATTATTATTATTATTATTATTATTATTATTATTATTATTATTATTATTATTATTATTATTATTATTATTATATTATTATTATTATTATTATAAGTATTATATTAGTTAATTATTTTTCAACAAATGAGATCTCTATTACAGTTCTTAGATTTACCAACCTAAACTATACACAAAATTGAATGCATTGGCTCAGACTCGAGCTTCCTTCAAATCTGACAATCTAAAGCAAGAATTCTCTTATTTTTAAGAAGAAATTGGAAATTGAGAAATTAAATAAATGGTGTTTACACTCCACCACAAGACTGAGATCTCTAAATTCAGTCCAATCAATTAATTGCTCAACAAAGGAAGGATACGCACTCGGGATGTGTTTAAATATATTTTGGTACCGTCAAGAACTTTAATCTCGGTTAATTTTTCAGCTTAAGGGAGTTTTCACGATATCTGTTTTTGCCCCACGTTGGGCGCCATTCAATATGTAACGAACACGGATATGTGTGATATATGTAACTGGCAGCGTACTCTGCCTACGGGGTTCGGCTGTGCTCAGGCAAGAGAAGATAGATCCATTTGAGCGATTTAAATTAGGACTTTCTGTAGTTGCTTGATTTCGAGGAATTGGTGGATTATTAGCCAACTGAAGACTCCGCATTGCAGTACTAATATAGTGAGCCACTGCTGCTACCATGCTCACGCGAAAGTTTTCTAATGGGGTCGACTTCTCCCCTGATTCGTTGAATTCGAGTTGGACTGAGCTTTAGTATTTTGTCTAAGTCTTTTGGCTGAATAAGTAGATAGATTAGACAACGCAGGTCGAGCTTCTCTACCAATATCGTGGGTTGATCGTTTTGGTTGCGTAGGCGGAAAAGTTATAAGCTGTAGTAAGGTACATGTATTTCTGCAGAGCGGACAAGTTTTATTTGTTCCTAACCAAAGTACAATACATGTTCGGTGAAAATTATGTCTACATGGGGTTTCTGCAAGTTCATTACCTATGACCATGGTGTCATTGCAAATAATGCAAAGAGCATTTTCATCTTCACTAGCAGTGCCTTCTGCCCCGTTTCGATTATTCTGAACTGACATGTTGTGTGTTTCTTTGTTTTCAGTAAATATTTCAAGAAATGTAAGTTTTAGCCAAAAGTTGTTTTAAATAAAGACCATCGTTCTTTAACCGTGCCTAAATTAGATTAAAGTATTAATTTAGTTTTCTGTTGGGTAAATTAAGTTAAATACTGGGGGAAAAAGGCGCACTACTGCTGAGCCCTTTTTCGGAAACTGTCCAACTTAGTCAATCTCAAAGCAGTTGTGAGCTTTATTATTATTATTATTCTTATTATTATTGCTATTATTATTATTACTATTATTATTATTATCATTATTATTATTATTATTATTATTATTATTATTATTATTATTATTATTATTATTATTATTAGTATTATTATTATTATTATTATTATTATTATTATTATTATTATTATTATTATTATTATTATTATTATTATTATTATTATTATTATTATTATTATTATTATTATTATTATTATTATTATTATTATTATTATTATTATTATTATTATTATTATTATTATTATTATTATTATTATTATTATTATTATTATTATTATATTATTATTATTATAAGTATTATATTAGTTAATTATTTTTCAACAAATGAGATCTCTATTACAGTTGTTAGATTTACCACCCTAAACTATACACAAAATTGAATGCATTGGCTCAGACTCGAGCTTCCTTCAAATCTGACAATCTAAAGCAAGAATTCTCTTATTTTTAAGAAGAAATTGGAAATTGAGAAATTAAATAAATGGTGTTTACACTCCACCACAAGACTGAGATCTCTAAATTCAGTCCAATCAATTAATTGCTCAACAAAGGAAGGATACGCACTCGGGATGTGTTTAAATATATTTTGGTACCGTCAAGAACTTTAATCTCGGTTAATTTTTCAGCTTAAGGGAGTTTTCACGATATCTGTTTTTGCCCCACGTTGGGCGCCATTCAATATGTAACGAACACGGATATGTGTGATATATGTAACTGGCAGCGTACTCTGCCTACGGGGTTCGGCTGTGCTCAGGCAAGAGAAGATAGATCCATTTGAGCGATTTAAATTAGGACTTTCTGTAGTTGCTTGATTTCGAGGAATTGGTGGATTATTAGCCAACTGAAGACTCCGCATTGCAGTACTAATATAGTCAGCCACTGCTGCTACCATGCTCACGCGAAAGTTTTCTAATGGGGTCGACTTCTCCCCTGATTCGTTGAATTCGAGTTGGACTGAGCTTTAGTATTTTGTCTAAGTCTTTTGGCTGAATAAGTAGATAGATTAGACAACGCAGGTCGAGCTTCTCTACTAATATCGTGGGTTGATCGTTTTGGTTGCGTAGGCGGAAAAGTTATAAGCTGTAGTAAGGTACATGTATTTCTGCAGAGCGGACAAGTTTTATTTGTTCCTAACCAAAGTACAATACATGTTCGGTGAAAATTATGTCTACATGGGGTTTCTGCAAGTTCATTACCTATGACCATGGTGTCATTGCAAATAATGCAAAGAGCATTTTCATCTTCACTAGCAGTGCCTTCTGCCCCGTTTCGATTATTCTGAACTGACATGTTGTGTGTTTCTTTGTTTTCAGTAAATGTTTCAAGAAATGTAAGTTTTAGCCAAAAGTTGTTTTAAATAAAGACCATCGTTCTTTAAACCGTGCCTAAATTAGATTAAAGTATTAATTTAGTTTTCTGTTGGGTAAATTAAGTTTAATACTGGGGGAAAAAGGCGCACTACTGCTGAGCGCTGTCCAACTTAGTCAATCTCAATGCAGTTGTGAGCTTTATTATCATTATTATTATTATTATTATTATTATTATTATTACTATTATTATTATTATCATTATTATTATTATTATTATTATTATTATTATTATTATTATTATTATTATTATTATTATTATTATTATTATTATTATTATTATTATTATTATTATTATTATTATTATTATTATTATTATTATTATTATTATTATTATTATTATTATTATTATTATATTATTATTATTATTATTATTATTATTATTATTATTATTATTATTATTATTATTATTATTATTATTATTATTATTATTATTATTATTATTATTATTATTATTATTATTATTATTATTATTATTATATTATTATTATTATAAGTATTATATTAGTTAATTATTTTTCAACAAATGAGATCTCTATTACAGTTGTTAGATTTACCACCCTAAACTATACACAAAATTGAATGCATTGGCTCAGACTCGAGCTTCCTTCAAATCTGACAATCTAAAGCAAGAATTCTCTTATTTTTAAGAAGAAATTGGAAATTGAGAAATTAAATAAATGGTGTTTACACTCCACCACAAGACTGAGATCTCTAAATTCAGTCCAATCAATTAATTGCTCAACAAAGGAAGGATACGCACTCGGGATGTGTTTAAATATATTTTGGTACCGTCAAGAACTTTAATCTCGGTTAATTTTTCAGCTTAAGGGAGTTTTCACGATATCTGTTTTTGCCCCACGTTGGGCGCCATTCAATATGTAACGAACACGGATATGTGTGATATATGTAACTGGCAGCGTACTCTGCCTACGGGGTTCGGCTGTGCTCAGGCAAGAGAAGATAGATCCATTTGAGCGATTTAAATAAGGACTTTCTGTAGTTGCTTGATTTCGAGGAATTGGTGGATTATTAGCCAACTGAAGACTCCGCATTGCAGTACTAATATAGTCAGCCACTGCTGCTACCATGCTCACGCGAAAGTTTTCTAATGGGGTCGACTTCTCCCCTGATTCGTTGAATTCGAGTTGGACTGAGCTTTAGTATTTTGTCTAAGTCTTTTGGCTGAATAAGTAGATAGATTAGACAACGCAGGTCGAGCTTCTCTACTAATATCGTGGGTTGATCGTTTTGGTTGCGTAGGCGGAAAAGTTATAAGCTGTAGTAAGGTACATGTATTTCTGCAGAGCGGACAAGTTTTATTTGTTCCTAACCAAAGTACAATACATGTTCGGTGAAAATTATGTCTACATGGGGTTTCTGCAAGTTCATTACCTATGACCATGGTGTCATTGCAAATAATGCAAAGAGCATTTTCATCTTCACTAGCAGTGCCTTCTGCCCCGTTTCGATTATTCTGAACTGACATGTTGTGTGTTTCTTTGTTTTCAGTAAATGTTTCAAGAAATGTAAGTTTAGCCAAAAGTTGTTTTAAATAAAGACCATCGTTCTTTAACCGTGCCTAAATTAGATTAAAGTATTAATTTAGTTTTCTGTTGGGTAAATTAAGTTTAATACTGGGGGAAAAAGGCGCACTACTGCTGAGCGCTGTCCAACTTAGTCAATCTCAATGCAGTTGTGAGCTTTATTATCATTATTATTATTATTATTATTATTATTATTACTATTATTATTATTATCTATTATTATTATTATTATTATTATTATTATTATTATTATTATTATTATTATATTATTATTATTATTATTATTATTATTATTATTATTATTATTATTATTATTATTATTATTATTATTATTATTATTATTATTATTATTATTATTATTATTATTATTATTATTATTATTATTATTATTATTATATTATTATTATTATTATATTATTATTATTATAAGTATTATATTAGTTAATTATTTTTCAACAAATGAGATCTCTATTACAGTTCTTAGATTTACCAACCTAAACTATACAAAAAATTGAATGCATTGGCTCAGACTCGAGCTTCCTTCAAATCTGACAATCTAAAGCAAGAATTCTCTTATTTTTAAGAAGAAATTGGAAATTGAGAAATTAAATAAATGGTGTTCACACTCCACCACAAGACTGAGATCTCTAAATTCAGTCCAATCAATTAATTGCTCAACAAAGGAAGGATACGCACTCGGGATGTGTTTAAATATATTTTGGTACCGTCAAGAACTTTAATCTCGGTTAATTTTTCAGCTTAAGGGAGTTTTCACGATATCTGTTTTTGCCCCACGTTGGGCGCCATTCAATATGTAACGAACACGGATATGTGTGATATATGTAACTGGCAGCGTACTCTGCCTACGGGGTTCGGCTGTGCTCAGGCAAGAGAAGATAGATCCATCCTTTCACCATAACTCTTTGACGCTGAATCTCACTGTCAGGACAATCTCGTTTTGGATGTAACGAACTGATTTTTTTAATTCTGCTCTCTACGAATATCGTCCGTCTAGCTCAGAAGAATTATGTGTTCGTCCCCCCGAACTTATGTAAACGTGACCGCCCAATTGATCAGTAAGATCGCACAGAAAGTTCGGGTAAATAAAAGGGATCTTCATTTGCCGTCTTGACCCTCGGCCTGGGGCTGCTATTGGGTTACCCTAATGCCTTCTTCTGGGTTGATTTCGCTCCTGCAGGTTCCGCTCGGTGTGCTCGTGGTTTCTTCTACTGCCGTTGGCTCGGCGATTATCAAAGTTTAGGGATGCATCACCGTTCCCAGACTAGGGTTAACAGGCACTGTGCTCTCAAGGCGTACGCCTTTTGCTGCCGCAGCCACCTGTCCCTTGCTCTGTCCCGACCGCTCGCACCGAACCTCTGATTAGTTCTTACCTGACGGTTTAGGCATACGCCGAAAGCCGCCAACGTGGTCCCTGAGAAAAACGCTAAGTTCTAGACCAACGCTTCCACCCTAGTCTTTTTGCCGTGGACTTGCAGACTTGCAGTTCTCGATGTCCTCGCTCTGCTCCCTGGTACGATGTCCTGGTTTTGCTTCTTGTTGGCTCCTGCAGAATAAGACGTAGCAAGGTCTAGTTCTAGACAACTTCCCTTCAAGCCCACTGTTCCTTGACGAAGGACTCTTTTTGTGCAACTCTGCCTGACACGCTGGGCTATACGCCAAGTCACTCCCAACACTTGGAATTAGCACTTTCAATTTCCAGAATTTAAAAGATTATACTTATATTAAGAGAGATTATTATAGAGGGATTAATATCAAGAATCGTGAATAAAATAGTTTTCGGAGGACCGCGATTACGTAAGAGGTAGCAAAAACGTTCTTGATGGACATCAAGTTTTTTAATAGCTAAGTGGTAGACTTAGAGTCGCACCGTTTCTACATAGACGACTCGATTTTTCGTGAGAAAACAATTTTTCGCAGGATCGCGACTTCATAATATGGTATGCGTTTAACAATTCTTTATTTTCTCACACGTCTCAATGCTACTACTCGCTCACACTCCAAGTTTTAGAATGACCTCTCGGAGAGATCCTCTTACAGTTCATGTTACTTAACATAGGCTTAACATAACTTTTAACATAAGTATCGTATATTGGTGTTTTATAATTATTTGTATTGTGTAAGTATCGGTGTAATAATATATGTGTGTTAGTGTGTGTATGAGCCTACTACAATTCGGCCATCCTGTAATACGGATCCCCTGATCCTGGTTTCTTTTGGAAACAATTTTGACAAATTACTCTTATATCTATCTTATACTAAGACAGTGTTTAGTTACATGTATTGTCTTCATTTATTTTTTTCGATTTCCTATCCAGGGTCTTATGTTTTGAGCACTCCATTCACCCTTGTATGGATTTCGAGACACTTGAAAACATTCAACATCCTTTAGTAAGAACCTGTCATTGCGAAGCACTTTAGCAATTGTATATGGGCCTTTGTTTTTTGGGATCAACTTTCAGCAAATCCCGCAGTGTTGTCAAAATTTTTTACCATTACGTAATCTCCTTTCGTGTAATCCTTTGGCGTTTTCTTTGTCTTATCATAATATATTTCATTGTATTTCTGCGCTTGTATTTGTTTCTCCATTGCCAGTTTTCGAATCTCATCCAAATTCTCTACTTGAGCTGTGTTGTTAATTTCTTCTAACTTATCCCTAAGTTTATCAATAATCTGACCTCTCTGCTCTACACCAAACAGCATTTTGCTAGGAATTTGTCTTATACTTCTGTGTACAGTCTTATTAAGTGCATGTTCAACTTGCTCGATTACATTATCCCAATGTACATTATTTTCAGGCTCCGTTAATTTGGCTATCATGGGCCCTATGCTCCTGTTTATGCGTTCCACTTGTCCATTTGCTTGTGGAGAACCTGTCGCTATTTTCAAATGTTTGATGTTTGTTTCTGTTAAAAATTCATTAAATTCATTAGATGTAAAACAACTGCCTCTATCTGAAACTATACATTTTGGTTTGCTATACGCCCTAAAATAATCGGATAAAGCTTTTATTACTTCTTTTGTGCTTGTTGTCTTTGTTGTATAAAGTCTAACGAATTTCGTAAAACCATCTATGATTAGGAAAATGTGTTTGTTTGCTCTTCCTGCTGCCACTGGTCCGTAATGATCGATGTGCAACAAATCAAACGGCCTGTCTCCTTTGGGGATACTGTGTAAAAAGCCTTCTGATTTTCCAGTATTTGGAGAGAATGCCACGCATTTTAAACAATTCTCAATGTGATTCTTGCATTTTTCCTTAATATTTTTAAACCAATAACTCTTTGAAATTGCATCTATCATCTTGTCTCTACCAACGTGACCAAGTTCATTGTGATATTTATGCAAGACGTGACGTTCCATGTCCTCAGGAACAAAAAGAAGTAAACGATCGTCATTCGTTTTTTTGTACACAACGCCGTTTCTCATTTCGAAATGTTTGAGTTGATTTCTTTCTAATTCTTCCTTAATTTTCTGTATATTGATATCTTTTGATTGACAGATTAAAAGATTGTCCTCAAAACTAGTGGTTTCTACTATTGAAATATAACATCTGCTCAGAGCATCTACGTGTTGCATTTTTGTTCCGGATCTATGAATCAGTTCATAATCATAATTCTGTAGTTCAAGTGCCCATCGGGCGATTCTAGGATTTAGTTCGACTCTGTTTAATGTCAGAGTTCAGGAATTGCAGTCGGTTATTATCTTAAAATGTTTACCATGAAGATAGATTCGAAATCTACGCAGGGCATAGATGATGGCAAGGGTTTCCAGCTCGAAGCTGTGGTATTTTGCCTCAGTCTCTGTACTTCGCTTTGAAAAGTAGAATACGGGATGGAGTTTTCTATCTCCCTTTCTTTGCATTAAAACCGCACCGAAACCCATAGCGCTTGCATCGCAATGTAATTCAACCTCATCTTTATGATTATATATGGCTAAAACAGGTTATTAGTTTTTTTTTAGGTTCAAGAAACAGTCTAGTTCTCTTTCTTGGAAAGAAAATTCCTTGTCTTTCCTTAAAATGTCATAAAGTGGCTTAGCTAATGTGGAGAAATCTTTTATAAACCTTCTAAAATAGGAACATAGTCTTAAAAAGCTTTGTACGTTATGTACTTTTTCGGGAATTGAAAAGTTTTTAATTGCATCAATCCCTCTGTCGTCTGCTCTGATTCCTTCTTTGGTAATAAAAAAACCTAGGTACTTTATGTTGGATTGCATAAACTCGCATTTGTCCATACGAAGCTCTAACTTATTGTTAACTAATCTTATTAAAACTTCTTTTAAAGTCCTTAAATGTTCTTCCACATCTTTGCTTGCTATCATAATGTCATCCATGTATATGATTACTTTATTTTCCCGTATCAAATCCGCAAAAATTTTATTTACAAAGCGTTGAAATACTGCTGATGCATTCTTTATGCCCATAGGCATCCTTAAAAATTCAAATTGTCCTAATGGAGTGACAAACGAAGTATATTTCACTGACTCGTCGCTAACGAATACGTGAAAGTAACCATTTTTCAAGTCGAGCTTTGAAAATACACTTTTATTAACTAATTTGTCTAGAAGGTCATCTTTTAAAGGCAACGGATAATTGTCCTTTATTAAAACTTTGTTCAATTTTCGATAGTCTATACATAAACGCAAGTCTCCTGTTTTTTTCTTTACCAGTACAATGGGAGAAGCATATTCTGAATCACTGTTTCTTATTATCCCTTTGTCTAAATATTCGTCTAATAATTTTTGAAGCTGATCCTTTTCAGTAAAAGATAGTCGCCTTGGTGAACAACTGAAAGGTTTGGATTTGTCTAAACTAATTTTCATTTCGCATGTTGTCAAAGGAGTATCTGGTCTTTTAGCGTTGACATAAAATTCTTCAAACATTTTAACAAATTTACATTTCGTTTGATAGCTTACATCGCTCCCACAGTTGTAGTCTACAAACTGATCATCAGCCACGTTGATATCTAACATATCTCTTTCAAAACTGTCTTCAAAATTTTCTGTTTTTTCACCTCGAGGCGTCTCTCTGTAAAATTGACTGTCTTTTAAATGCGATTCGCATGTTTTCATTTGCCTGTATGTAGACTCATTTCTAATAGTTTGCTTATCTCTTTGTTGCATATTAATATTCTCATTTTCCAGTTGAACACCGTTAACAGTCTCTCTTAAACTTTTTCCGGTACTGCTTGTCTTTTCTAGCAAACTTCTCTGTATAGTTGCCTCTTCTAATAGTTCTTCCGTAAAATTTGAATTTTCCAATGATCGTTCATTAAAATATTCATTTCCTGTCAATTTTTCATTAATCGATTCATTAATAAATTCATTTTCTAAAAACTTTGCATAAACAGTTGTATTTCCTAACAATTTTTGATTAACAGTTTTGTTTTCTAAAAATTTCTCATTAACAGTTGTATTTCCTAACAGTTTTTCATTAACAGTTTCGTTTTCTAAAAATTTCTCATTAACAGTTGTATTTCCTAACAATTTTTCATTAACAGTTGCCTTTCCTAACAGTTTTTCATTTTTACAAACTTCTTCAGTTGTATTTCCTAACAATTTTTCATTTACAGTTGCCTTTCCTAACAGTTTTTCATTTTTACAAACTTCTTCGCCAGTCGTTTCATTTTCTAAAGATTTTTCCCTAACGGTCTCGTTAAAATTCTCGTTGGAATCGCAGTTGGCTTCTGCGGTAATTGCTAGTTGTTGATCCTTTCTCCCAGGTGTTAGGTTTGAGCCATGGGCATCTACTTTTAATATGTCATAATTATTTCCATAAGTTTCAAGGGTGTCGAGATTCATGTTCAAACCATAAAGATTCATAAAGTCCCTTCCCAGGACTGCGTCGTGCCTCATAGATTCATTTGCTACAACAATCATATCAAATTTAATCTTTAATTTTTCTTTTAAAATGAAACATGAAGTTTTTCCAAAAATGTTAAGTTGGCTCTGGTTCAGCCCATGATAAACTTGGTTAACGTTACTTAATGATAATGCAGCTGGAATTCTGGACTGCAAAATGAATGATATCGCGCTTCCTGAGTCTATGAGACATTCTGCAATGATATGTGAATTGAGGTGGTGATCGAAAAAATTACTACTTTTCTTACATAGTTGTTTTCGTTGCTATTGTTGTTGTTGTTGCTCTTCCTCTGGCGGCATTCTCCCACAAAATGACCCATTTCTCCGCATGCGAAACAAGATCCAGGTGCCCTTGCTGGCTTGCGGCACTCCTTGGCGAAATGGCCCTTCGAGTTCCTGCAGCGCAAGTTGTTGATCTGCGTCGCTTCCAACGTCGACTTCTTCGGTACGTATGTTCCGGGTTGTTGTGGAAGACGTATATTGGCAAATGCTAGCAGCATCTTCTCCGGATTTGCGAACCTTTGGGTACGGGCTTGATCACGCAAACTTGCAGATGGGATTCCTTCGATGAGTTGTTCGAGCAGTTCCTCAGTGTCCATGTTGATGGCTTGGGACATCATTGTTTTATCCTTGAAATACATTGTGAATCTCTCGTCCTTTTGCCATTTCCGTTGCTCGAATTTGCGGCGACGCTCTGGTTTGGACGCCGTGTTTCCAAATGCTATGATTAGTTGTTCGCACAGTCGTTCAAAAGAATTTAGTATTCGGGATGGGTTGGCGTGCAGCCAACGCTGACAATTACCTTTTAATTTGGTAACGAGTAGCATTCTTAGGCAGTCATTATCTAAGTTGTAGATTTGGCCTATGTTCTTAAGGTGATCTACCCAGTTGCGTGCACAAATGTTTCCGTCGAAGTCGATGGCAGCTTCTTTGGCAAACGAGAGTGATGCTGCTGATCCAGCCCTGGACGATGGAACTCCCTGTGTGTCATTCCGTGCACCTTCCGCGTTGCCACCTAATCCGTTTCCTATAGCGATTGAAGTTGGATTGCTGGCGTTGCCATCCGATGCATCTCCAATTGGCTGTTCGCGCGCAACGTGTGTCTCTGCCTGTTGTTGTTGTTGGATGGTACCGCAAGTTTCAGCCGGCTGTTGCTGTTGTTGTATAGCGATGCGTGTTTCTGCCTGATGTTGCTGTTGTTGTATGGCGATCTCTTCTAACTGTTGTTGCTGTATGGCGCCACGCGTCTCCGCTCGCCGCAACGCATTCTGCTGCGCAATAATTGTTGTTCGCAGCTGCGTGATAATTTCTAGAAGGTCGTTTTGGTCTGTAACATCGTCGAAGACGCCCTTCTGTAGTGCCTGCGATGCGCTTTCAGGGTTGGTATTAAGCTCTTCACGTTCTGTTCCAGAGACGCCAGCTTGATCTTCTCCAGCATTCTGGTCAACTTCTGCCTCTGGTACTTGACCTCGTTGTTCAGGCGGTATCTGCCCTAGACGAGCCATCAACTCGGTTTTAATACCTTGGGTTGATAAGCCCAATGCTGAAAGCTATCTTTTTAGCTGGACGACCTTAAATTGGTTCAAATTTTCCTCGTTCATGGCGTAGATTTGACCACTTCTGAATTTGTGGTAGGCGTTTAACAATTCTTTATTTTCTCACACGTCTCAATGCTACTACTCGCTCACACTCCAAGTTTTAGAATGACCTCTCGGAGAGATCCTCTTACAGTTCATGTTACTTAACATAGGTTTAACATAACTTTTAACATAAGTATCGTATATTGGTGTTTTATAATTATTTGTATTGTGTAAGTATCGGTGCAATAATATATGTGTGTTAGTGTGTGTATGAGCCTACTACAATAAGGGACATGTAGTAGCGGGAGAAATTTCTACAGAGTCGATTTTTAGCGTTATACGCCAAAAATTTCCTTGATGGACCACAAGTTTTTGAAAGCCATGAAGTTGCGATATGGAAGTGTGAGGAGTTGAATAACTCCCCACAGGTAAAGAAGCAAGCAGAGTAAGAGCATGCAAGCAGTGGCATACCAGTTACCAGTTATGCGGCAAATTCGCCCGTAGTAACGGTAGTGCGGAGAGAGAGAGAGTGGTGCACGGAGCACCAGACAAGGACAAGGAGAGTCCGAGAGGGACAGCAATAGAAGAGAGCGGCGAAGGGCCGTGGGCAGAAGGAAGTAACGGGACGGCACCGGACTTTGGACCCTGATATTGGTGACGTGCGCAGAGGGTGAAAGGGCTAACGGTAAAACCGTGGACTTTGAAACAGGAGGCAAGGAGACGCCGATAACTAGCGGTAAATGGAGGCCTATATAAACCGGCCGAGCGCAGGAAGCTGGATCAGTCGATTTCTACCAAGTCAACAAGTAACAGTCATCAAGTGAACCAGTAACCAGTAAAACAACGTGAAGGAGCAAGTAAAGCCGTGCGGAGTCATCAAGGAAACAAGATCGCTACGTCGAGACGTTCGGGACTTAGAGCTTAAGTCTCCGAATTGAGACACAGGTAGCTGAGGTCCTTACGGCATCACATGGCTAAGTCCAGGCGCTTTGTCACAGCTTCTGTCGCGATTTGTTAAACAAATAGAGTCCTTCGACAAAGAACCGTGGGCTCAGAAGGAAAGTTGTCTAGAACTAGCTGCCTGCCTACAAGGACTGCATTGGCGAACTCCGGCGTATGCCTGATCGTCCTGCAGGAACTGTACAAGGTCCTGCTGCGAATAGCCCGGAAGGACGCGCGTTTGTTCAGCTGGTGTCTCGAAAGGCGTATGCGTTGAGAGCACAGCGGTCCACCGCTAGAGTCCCAGAACGGCAGCTTACCGAGTCGCCAACAAGGAGCGGAGCTGGTCGAGATACCTGGAGGCAGAACAAGGACAACGAGGACCCCAGGACGACGAACAACGAGCGTCGAGCCAGCAGCCTATACGTCGAATTCTTAAGCCTGCGGCAGAGATGGTAGGGTGGAAGCGTTCGTCTAGAACCTGGCGTTTGTCCCAGGGACTGCGTTGGCGGCTTCCGGCGTACGCCTGAACCGTCTAGTAGAAACTGAGCCGACGTCCGGTGCGACCGGCCGGGACAGAGCAAGGGACAGGAGGCTGCGGCTGCGAAAGGCGTACGCCTTGAGAGAACAGTGCCTGAACAGTGTCTGGGAACGGTGACGCATCCCTAATCCCTGTAACCCAGCCGAGCCAAGGGCAGCAGATGATATCGCAAGCCAAACCGGCGAGGGAGACACCACTTCGCAGCCAGCACGATCCAGCGAGGCGTTCAACGTGGGAAGGAGACGACGGAAGAACGTAGTTCTACATTATCATTACACTACCCCGGCCGAGGGTCAAGTCGGCGAATAAAAGATCACTGTGTACTCCCAATCTTCTGTGCGTTTTTCACTGATCAACAGGGCGGTCACGTATATATAAATTTGGTGGGACGAACACTTATATCTTCTGAGCTAGCCGCATGACATTCGTAGCGAGCAGATAACAAAGAAAATCAGTTCGTTACATCTGGCGCCCAACGTGATTGTCCTGACAGTGAAAATACAGCAATAAACAGAAATGGGAAAAAATTGGATCTATCTCCTCAAGAAAGAGGATTTCCCAAAGGTGGCAGCAAAGCTGGGCATTATCCTGGAGGGCAAGTCGGACGACATGCGAAAAGCCCTTTCAGAGTATGTTACGAAGACACAAAACGACCCAGGAATGGCGGAAATTTGGGCTGAGCTGGAGGAATTGTACGACAAACCAGGCTCGAGCGGCAAGTTGCAAGTCCCAGACGCCGAACAGCTCATAGCTAGCCTGGGCGTGGAGAGCATGAAGGAGGCAGGAAGATCCAGGGGCCCAAGCCAAGAAAGAAGAACAGAACAACAAAGGCCTAGCGCACCAGACTATGCAAAAGTCGCAAAGCAAGTCAGGGAATGGTCGTTCAAGTTTGACGGCACGGAGAAACCACTGGAGTTTCTGGAACAAGTGGAATGGTCAGCAAACACATACGGTTTGAACCTGAACCTCATTCCACGAGCCATGCCTGAATTGCTGCAAGGCAAGGCCCTAAAATGGTTCATACCAAACAATAAACACTGGAGGACATGGGGAGAGATCAGCGACAGTTTTCAAACGTATTTCCTGCCAAGGGGTTTCTTCTCAAAGCTCGCAGATCAGGTCAAACAAAGAAAACAGGACTTCAGAGAGTCCTTCAAGGACTATATGGTTGACATGCAGACCATGATGAGACCAATCGGCTACTCCCCAAAGGAAACACTCGAGCAGATAAAGGAAAACTGCACGCCGGACCTGAGGATTTCCCTGAGGACGTATAAGATAGACGATCTAGAGTCTCTAATGGTGCGAATATGACGAATATGAAGAACTCGAGAAAGATCGAGAAGCATTTATTCAAGAAAACAAATTCTCGCGAAGCAAAGCAACAGCACCACAACAAGTCACGTGTAGAAGGTGCGAAGAAGAAGGCGGACACCAAGCACCTATCGACGGTCCAAGCCAATGGACTCCAAACACCTACAACCACCAGAGCACGTTATGGAGGCCACCCAATACCAACCAGAGACCACCCAGCGCAGCACCAAGAGTCCACAGGTCACAGACACACATCGTGAACCCACACGAAGCTTGTAGACGGTGTGGCGGTCACGGACATTGGGCAAGAGTATTTAAAAACCAGCGGCTGCTTTTATGCTGGACTTGCGGCAAGGTGGGGGTTAGGAGTGTAGAGTGCTGCCAGAGATCGGGAAATGGCCCGCGATCCCAGCCGCAGAGAGGCGGCGAATTAATCGAAGAAGAGCAGCAGTTATCCGCAGCGGTACAGATTGGCAGAACCTCACACAAAGCCACAATCGACACCGGGGCAACAGCGAGCTTTATAAGCGAGGAGTTGGCGGAAATACTGGCTGCTTATGGAAAGATTACAAGGACGAGAAGGCAAGTTAGGTTGGCAGATAGCAGGTGCAGCGGGATAAACACGCAGCTCGATGTGGAGATCGAATTCGGCAATAAGCGATTGCCCATGAGCCTGCTGATCCTACCAGCGGTGGTAGACTCGCTGGTGCTAGGATGGAATTTCCTCACAGGAGTCGTCGCCGAAATAAGGTGTGCCGGACATACAGTGGTGATCACAGAAAGAAGAAGGCACAACGGGTGGTTAGAGGAAAAATTGTCCGTGGCAGTGGTGCAAACCACCTCAGATACGATGTGGAAAAATTCCTAGAGCAGGAGCTCGCGGAATTTCGAACAATGAGTGGAACATCCAACATAGCCGAGCACCGAATCACCATGAAGGACGACAAACCAATCAAACAGTGATACAACCCGAAAAATCCAAAGGTTCAAGGGGAAATCAATGCGAAAGTCGACGAGTTGCTGGAGAAGGGATGCATAGAACACTCGACAAGTCCGTACAGCTCATGGTGAAGAAAAAGACAGGTCAGAGGAGGCTTTGTGTCGACTTTAGACAGATCAATGCCAAATCCATCAAAGATGCTTATCCGATGCCAAGGATAAATTACATATTGGACCAGTTGAGGGAGGCGAGGTACATAAGCAGTCTGGACTTGAAAGATGGATACTGGCAAATTCCTCTGGAAAAAAATAGCAGGCCATTCACGGCGTTCACAGTGCCAGAAAAGGGGCTTTTCCAGTGGAAAGTAATGCCATTTGGCTTACACTCCGCCTCGGCGACTTTCCAGAGAGCACTGGACCAGGTTATTGGACTGGAGATGTCACCACACGCGTTTGCATACCAAGACGACATCATCGTGATCGGACGCACACTGGAAGAACACAGTAGGAACCTGAGAGAAGTTTTCCGACGCCTTAAACAGGCAAACCTGAGGATAAATCCCGAAAAATGTCATTTCTTCAAAAGCGAACTGCTTTACCTGGGACACCGCGTTACGAACCAAGGAATCGGCACTGATCCCGAAAAAGTAACAGCCATAGCCGAGCTGGAACGATTCGTGCCCGACTTTGCGCGAATAGTAAAACCACTAAATGATCTATTGCGGAAAGGCACGAAATGGACATGGAATTCAGAGCACCAGCAAGTATTCGAGGCAAGGCTAGTGGCCGATCCTGTTCTGGCATGCCCAGATTTCGATAAACCATTCGTACTGCAGACGGATGCAAGCGATTATGGTATAGGGGCAGTCCTGACGCAGGAAACTGAAAGCGGCGAAAAGGTCATTTCATATTCAAGCCGGACAATGAATGGCGCGGAAAAGAACTATTCAACCAGCGAAAAGGAATGCCTGGCAATCGTGTGGGCAATCCGGAAGCTGAAACCATACTTGGAAGGATACCACTTCAAAGTGGTGACGGACCATATGGCGCTTAAATGGTTGAACAGCATCGAAAGTCCCTCAGGAAGAATAGCGACGTGGGCCCTAGAGTTGCAGCAGTATGATTTTGAAATATCATACCGGAAGGGGCAGCCTAACGTGGTTGCTGATGGACTGTTAAGACAGTCTCTACCAGAAGCCTTTAGGCTAACCAAAGAAACTCCGGAGGACACGCAGGGAACATGTAGCTGGATCAAGGATATGTGTGAGAAGATTAACACACAGCCACAGAAGTTTCCGGACTACATCATGGAGGGAGGCGCGTTATACAGGCATATCCCGCACAGAGCAGGCAGCGAAGACGTGGCAGCATGGAAGCTCTGTGTCCCACGGGGGCTGAGGGAAACAGTCCTGAAGGAGAATCACGACTCACCAGCCGCTGGACACGTGGGAAGTCGGAAAACGATTGCAAGGCTGGCGGCTCGATATTACTGGCCAGGAATGCATAGGGACGCCCGAACACACGAACGGAAATGCGAGACATGCCTCAAATACAAGCCTAACCAGATGCAGGCAGCTGGGAAGATGCGGACGCAAATACCCGAAGAACCATGGGCAACTGTATGTGCAGACTTTGTCGGACCATTGCCCAGGTCGAAGCATGGCAACCAGATGCTGCTAGTGCTGATAGATAGGTTCTCAAAGTGAACAGAATAGGTGCCACTGTGAGCAGCAACGGCAGAAACACTTCAAAAGGCGTTCCGAGAAAGAGTCTTCGCTAGGTTCGGAGTCCCAAAGGTGGTAATAACGGACAATGGAGTTCAGTTTGCCAGCCGCGCATTCAAAAAATTCCTCAGCGAAATGGGCATTAAGCAACAATTCACAGCACCATATACACCGCAGGAGAATCCGACGGAAAGAGCAAACCGAACAGTTAAAACCATGACAGCGCAGTTTGCGGGACAGAACCAGAGGAATTGGGACGAGAAGTGGCCGGAGATTATGCTAGCGGTAAATTCAAGTACGTCGGAGTCAACAGTGTACTCCCCGTGTTTCCTCACGCAGGCTCGAGAGCCTCGACTGCCCAGCGCCCTGTACGACAGGGAAACCATCAGCACAGGAAAGCAGACGGAAACGCCTGAAGATAAGGCCAACAAGAAGGAGGAGATCTTCGAAATTGTGCGCAGGAACATGGAGAAGGCTGCTCAGGACCAAGCCAGGCATTACAATCTACGAAGGAGGCAATGGAATCCAACAATAGGGGACACGGTCTGGGCAAAGGAGCACCATTTGTCAAAGACAGCCGAGGGTTTCGCGGCAAAGCTAGCGCCGAAATATGACGGACCGTACACGGTAATAGATTTCGTCTCACCAGTCATTTGTAAAATCCGCCACAACGATACACAAAAAGAACGAACCGTCCACGTCAGTGATCTTAAGCAACAAACAGAAGAACTCGGTACCGACAATCGGGCATAAGCCAGAGTCTATATAGACCGCAGGAACACACGAGCATTCAACGACAAAAAATTCGGACTATATCGTCGGGCACAAGTACCAGAGTCTGTATAGAACGCAGGACGCGCACACACATAAACGGCCACGACTAAAAAAAAAAAAAAAAAATTACACACACATGAAATGCAATACGGATGATCCGGCAATCTGAAATGAGAGATATACATGAAAACCGGGGTCGCAGGGAAACAAACCACTTGCCAACTAAATGCAGAACGACGCAAGAAAGCGATGAGCCGAGCAGGATCATTGACCCCGGCCCCAAGGGCAGGAAAGGTCAACTGTGCAATCCTGGGCCAAGCTTTGGGGGAAAAAGAAAATAAGTAAACATGAAATAGATAGGAAATTGCGCTTACCAAAGCATTGTGCGACGTCAATATAAACAAGGGATGGGGGCACTTCGATTCATGGCGGCACTTCGATCGGTGGGCACAAGATAATGGAAATATCGACACAAGGAGTCACGCTGTGGAACATCGATAACTTTGGGTGGCAACGCCACCTTGGGTCACGGAACCGATAACAACTGAAGACCGATCGATTTGGCGGAGAGTGACCATACAACGGAGAGTCACACGGGAGAATATCGATAACGCCGATAACGACTGGAAACCGATCGGCACGACGTAGAGTGACCATCCGACGGAAAAGACAAAGCATGGAGATCGAATAAGTCATCGGGGAAAACGTCTGGGGCGGGAATTCAAAAGTCTACGGGGAAAACGTCTGGGGCGGGAATTCGAAAGTCTACGGGGGAAACGTCTGGGCGGGATTTTAAAGTCTACGGGGGAAACGCCGGGGGCGGGAGATTTAAAATCTGGAAGGAGGATCGGCGCTGTGAAACTCAAGAAGGAGCTGTGAGCGTCGTGGGAACCGTCTGGAGGAGCGAGTCGACTAGAAGACTACAAGCAAACGAGGACAAGTGCGATGAGAAGTCACGTCGAGGGAAGGATGTCAGAATGTTCAGTATACCAAGGCAGAGAGAACAGCGAGTCTCTTTTTCATTCCCGAAGTAAGGGGAGAATGTGAGGAGTTGAATAACTCCCCACAGGTAAAGAAGCAGGCAGAGTAAGAGCATGCAAGCAGTGGCCTACCAGTTTCCAGTTATGCGGCAAATTCGCCCGTAGTAACGGTAGTGCGGAGAGAGAGAGAGTGGTGCACGGAGCACCAGACAAGGACAAGGAGAGTCCGAGAGGGACAGCAATAGAAGAGAGCGGCGAAGGGCCGTGGGCAGAAGGAAGTAACGGGACGGCACCGGACTTTGGACCCTGATATTGGTGACGTGCGCAGAGGGTGAAAGGGCTAACGGTAAAACCGTGGACTTTGAAACAGGAGGCAAGGAGACGCCGATAACTAGCGGTAAATGGAGGCCTATATAAACCGGCCGAGCGCAGGAAGCTGGATCAGTCGATTTCTACCAAGTCAACAAGTAACAGTCATCAAGTGAACCAGTAACCAGTAAAACAACGTGAAGGAGCAAGTAAAGCCGTGCGGAGTCATCAAGGAAACAAGATCGCTACGTCGAGACGTTCGGGACTTAGAGCTTAAGTCTCCGAATTGAGACACAGGTAGCTGAGGTCTTTACGGCATCACATGGCTAAGTCCAGGCGCTTTGTCACAGCTTCTGTCGCGATTTGAGCTTGACATCCCACCCGGCGTGTCCGGCAGAGTTAAACAAATAGAGTCCTTCGACAAAGAACCGTGGGCTCAGAAGGAAAGTTGTCTAGAACTAGCTGCCTGCCTACAAGGACTGCATTGGCGAACTCCGGCGTATGCCTGATCGTCCTGCAGGAACTGTACAAGGTCCTGGTGCGAATGGCTCGGAAGGACGCGCGTTTGTTCAGCTGGTGTCTCGAAAGGCGTATGCGTTAAGAGCACAGCAGTCCACCGCTAGAGTCCCAGAACGGCAGCTTACCGAGTCGCCAACAAGGAGGGGAGCCTGCCTACAAGGACTGCATTGGCGAACTCCGGCGTATGCCTGATCGTCCTGCAGGAACTGTACAAGGTCCTGCTGCGAATAGCCCGGAAGGACGCGCGTTTGTTCAGCTGGTGTCTCGAAAGGCGTATGCGTTGAGAGCACAGCGGTCCACCGCTAGAGTCCCAGAACGGCAGCTTACCGAGTCGCCAACAAGGAGCGGAGCTGGTCGAGATACCTGGAGGCAGAACAAGGACAACGAGGACCCCAGGACGACGAACAACGATCGTCGAGCCAGCAGCCTATACGTCGAATTCTTAAGCCTGCGGCAGAGATGGTAGGGTGGAAGCGTTCGTCTAGAACCTGGCGTTTGTCCCAGGGACTGCGTTGGCGGCTTCCGGCGTACGCCTGAACCGTCTAGTAGAAACTGAGCCGACGTCCGGTGCGACCGGCCGGGACAGAGCAAGGGACAGGAGGCTGCGGCTGCGAAAGGCGTACGCCTTGAGAGAACAGTGCCTGAACAGTGTCTGGGAACGGTGACGCATCCCTAATCCCTGTAACCCAGCCGAGCCAAGGGCAGCAAATGACATCGCAAGCCAAACCGGCGAGGGAGACACCACTTCGCAGCCAGCACGATCCAGCGAGGCGTTCAACGTGGAAAGGAGACGACGGAAGAACGTAGTTCTACATTATCATTACACTACCCCGGCCGAGGGTCAAGTCGGCGAATAAAAGATCACTGTGTACTCCCAATCTTCTGTGCGTTTTTCACTGATCAACAGGGCGGTCACGTATATATAAATTTGGTGGGACGAACACATCTTCTGAGCTAGCCGCATGACATTCGTAGCGAGCAGATAACAAAGAAAATCAGTTCGTTACATCTGGCGCCCAACGTGATTGTCCTGACAGTGAAAATACAGCAATAAACAGAAATGGGAAAAAATTGGATCTATCTCCTCAAGAAAGAGGATTTCCCAAAGGTGGCAGCAAAGCTGGGCATTATCCTGGAGGGCAAGTCGGACGACATGCGAAAAGCCCTTTCAGAGTATGTTACGAAGACACAAAACGACCCAGGAATGGCGGAAATTTGGGCTGAGCTGGAGGAATTGTACGACAAACCAGGCTCGAGCGGCAAGTTGCAAGTCCCAGAGCATGAAGGAGGCAGGAAGATCCAGGGGCCCAAGTCAAGAAAGAAGAACAGAACAGCAAAGGCCTAGCGCACCAGACTATGCAAAAGTCGCAAAGCAAGTCAGGGAATGGTCGTTCAAGTTTGACGGCACGGAGAAACCACTGGAGTTTCTGGAACAAGTGGAATGGTCAGCAAACACATACGGTTTGAACCTGAACCTCATTCCACGAGCCATGCCTGAATTGCTGCAAGGCAAGGCCCTAAAATGGTTCATATCAAACAATAAACACTGGAGGACATGGGGAGAGATCAGCGACAGTTTTCAAACGTATTTCCTGCCAAGGGGTTTCTTCTCAAAGCTCGCAGATCAGGTCAAACAAAGAAAGCAGGACTTCAGAGAGTCCTTCAAGGACTATATGGTTGACATGCAGACCATGATGAGACCAATCGGCTACTCCCCAAAGGAAACACTCGAGCAGATAAAGGAAAACTGCACGCCGGACCTGAGGATTTCCCTGAGGACGTATAAGATAGACGATCTAGAGTCTCTAATGGTGCTGGCTGACGAATATGAAGAACTCGAGAAAGAGCGAGAAGCATTTATTCAAGAAAACAAATTCTCGCGAAGCAAAGCAACAGCACCACAACAAGTCACGTGTAGAAGGTGCGAAGAAGAAGGCGGACACCAAGCACCTATCGACGGTCCAAGCCAATGGACTCCAAACACCTACAACCACCAGAGCACGTTATGGAGGCCACCCAATACCAACCAGAGACCACCCAGCGCAGCACCAAGAGCCCACAGGTCACAGACACACATCGTGAACCCACACGAAGCTTGTAGACGGTGTGGCGGTCACGGACATTGGGCAAGAGTATTTAAAAACCAGCGGCTACTTTTCTGCTGGACTTGCGGCAAGGTGGGGGTTAGGAGTGTAGAGTGCTGCCAGAGATCGGGAAATGGCCCGCGATCCCAGCCGCAGAGAGGCGGCGAATTAATCGAAGAAGAGCAGCAGTTATCCGCAGCGGTACAGATTGGCAGAACCTCACACAAAGCCACAATCGACACCGGGGCAACAGCGAGCTTTATAAGCGAGGAGTTGGCGGAAATACTGGCTGCTTATGGAAAGATTACAAGGACGAGAAGGCAAGTTAGGTTGGCAGATAGCAGGTGCAGCGGGATAAACACGCAGCTCGATGTGGAGATCGAATTCGGCAATAAGCGATTGCCCATGAGCCTGCTGAACCTACCAGCGGTGGTAGACTCGCTGGTGCTAGGATGGAATATCCTCACAGGAGTCGTCGCCGAAATAAGGTGTGCCGGACGTACAGTGGTGATCCCAGAAAGAAGAAGGCACAACGGGTGGTTAGAGGAAAAATTGTCATTGGCAGTAGTGCAAACCACCTCTGAGGAATGCGATGTGGAAAAATTCCTAGAGCAGGAGCTCGCGAAATTTCGAACAATGAGTGGAACATCCAACATAGCCGAGCACCGAATCACCATGAAGGACGACAAACCAATCAAACAGTAAAACAACCCGAAAAATCCAAAGGTTCAAGGGGAAATCAATGCGAAAGTCGACGAGTTGCTGGAGAAGGGATGCATAGAACACTCGACAAGTCCGTACAGCTCATGGTGAAGAAAAAGACAGGTCAGAGGAGGCTTTGTGTCGACTTTAGACAGATCAATGCCAAATCCATCAAAGATGCTTATCCGATGCCAAGGATAAATTACATATTGGACCAGTTGAGGGAGGCGAGGTACATAAGCAGTCTGGATTTGAAAGATGGATACTGGCAAATTCCTCTGGAAAAAAATAGCAGGCCATTCACGGCGTTCACAGTGCCAGGAAAGGGGCTTTTCCAGTGGAAAGTAATGCCATTTGGCTTACACTCCGCCTCGGCGACTTTCCAGAGAGCACTGGACCAGGTTATTGGACTGGAGATGTCACCACACGCGTTTGCATACCAAGACGACATCATCGTGATCGGACGCACACTGGAAGAACACAGTAGGAACCTGAGAGAAGTTTTCCGACGCCTTAAACAGGCAAACCTGAGGATAAATCCCGAAAAATGTCATTTCTTCAAAAGCGAACTGCTTTACCTGGGACACCGCGTTACGAACCAAGGAATCGGCACTGATCCCGAAAAAGTAGCAGCCATAGCCGAGCTGGAACCACTCACAAGCATCCGGGAACTGCGCCAATATTTGGGCGTTGCATCGTGGTACAGGCGATTCGTGCCCGACTTTGCGCGAATAGTAAAACCACTAAATGATCTATTGCGGAAAGGCACGAAATGGACATGGAATTCAGAGCACCAGCAAGTATTCGAGGCAAGTCTAGTGGCCGATCCTGTTCTGGCATGCCCAGATTTTGATAAACCATTCGTACTGCAGACGGACGCAAGCGATTATGGTATAGGGGCAGTCCTGACGCAGGAAACTGAAAGCGGCGAAAAGGTCATTTCATATTCAAGCCGGACAATGAATGGCGCGGAAAAGAACTATTCAACCAGCGAAAAGGAATGCCTGGCAATCGTGTGGGCAATCCGGAAGCTCAAACCATACTTGGAAGGATACCACTTCAATGTGGTGACGGACCATATGGCGCTTAAATGGTTGAACAGCATCGAAAGTCCCTCAGGAAGAATAGCGACGTGGGCCCTGGAGTTGCAGCAGTATGATTTTGAAATATCATACAGGAAGGGGCAGCTTAACCTGGTTGCTGATGCACTGTCAAGACAGCCTCTACCAGAAGCCTTTAGGCTAACCAAAGAAACTCCGGAGGACACGCAGGGAACATGTAGCTGGATCAAGGATATGTGTGAGAAGATTAACACACAGCCACAGAAGTTTCCGGACTACATCATGGAGGGAGGCGCGTTATACAGGCATATCCCGCACAGAGCAGGCAGCGAAGACGTGGCAGCATGGAAGCTCTGTGTCCCACGGGGGCTGAGGGAAACAGTCCTGAAGGAGAATCACGACTCACCAGCCGCTGGACACGTGGGAAGTCGGAAAACGATTGCAAGGCTGGCGGCTCGATATTACTGGCCAGGAATGCATAGGGACGCCCGAGCACACGAACGGAAATGCGAGACATGCCTCAAATACAAGCCTAACCAGATGCAGGCAGCTGGGAAGATGCGGACGCAAATACCCGAAGAACCATGGGCAACTGTATGTGCAGACTTTGTCGGACCATTGCCCAGGTCGAAGCATGGCAACCAGATGCTGCTAGTGCTGATAGATAGGTTCTCAAAGTGAACAGAATAGGTGCCACTGCGAGCAGCAACGGCAGAAACACTTCAAAAGGCGTTCCGAGAAAGAGTCTTCGCTAGGTTCGGAGTCCCAAAGGTGGTAATAACGGACAATGGAGTTCAGTTTGCCAGCCGCGCATTCAAAAAATTCCTCAGCGAAATGGGCATTAAGCAACAATTCACAGCACCATATACATCCGCAGAAGAATCCGACGGAAAGAGCAAACCGAACAGTTAAAACCATGACAGCGCAGTTTGCGGGACAGAACCAGAGGAATTGGGACGAGAAGTGGCCGGAGATTATGCTAGCGGTAAATTCAAGTACGTCGGAGTCAACAGTGTACTCCCCGTGTTTCCTCACGCAGGCTCGAGAGCCTCGACTGCCCAGCGCCCTGTACGACAGGGAAACCATCGGCACAGGAAAGCAGACGGAAACGACTGAAGATAAGGCCAACAAGAAGGAGGAGATCTTCGAAATTGTGCGCAGGAACATGGAGAAGGCTGCTCAGGACCAAGCCAGGCATTACAATCTACGAAGGAGGCAATGGAATCCAACAATAGGGGACACGGTCTGGGCAAAGGAGCACCATTTGTCAAAGACAGCCGAGGGTTTCGCGGCAAAGCTAGCGCCGAAATATGACGGACCGTACACGGTAATAGTTTCGTCTCACCAGTCATTTGTAAAATCCGCCACAACGATACACAAAAAGAACGAACCGTCCACGTCAGTGATCTTAAGCAACAAACAGAAGAACTCAGTACCGACAATCGGGCATAAGCCAGAGTCTATATAGACCGCAGGAACACACGAGCATTCAACGACAAAAAATTCGGACTATATCGTCGGGCACAAGTACCAGAGTCTGTATAGAACGCAGGACGCGCACACACATAAACGGCCACGACTAAAAAAAAAAAAAAAAAAAAATTACAAACACATGAAATGCACTACGGATGATCCGGCAATCTGAAATGAGAGATATACATGAAAACCGGGGTCGCAGGGAAACAAACCACTTGCCAACTAAATGCAGAACGACGCAAGAAAGCGATGAGCCGAGCAGGATCATTGACCCCGGCCCCAAGGGCAGGAAAGGTCAACTGTGCAATCCTGGGCCAAGCTTTGGGGGAAAAAGAAAATAAGTAAACATGAAATATATAGGAAATTGCGCTTTACCAAAGCATTGTGCGAAGTCAATATAAACAAGGGATGGGGGCACTTCGATTCATGGCGGCCGATTGGCACTAGACGATAGTGTCGATCGGTGGGCACAAGATAATGGAAGATAATGGATATGGACACAAGGAGTCACGCTGTGGAACATCGATAGCTTTGGGTGGCAACGCCACGTTGGGTCACGGAACCGATAACAACTGAAGACCGATCGATTTGGCGGAGAGTGACCATCCGACGGAAAAGACAAATCATGGAGATCGAAAAAGTCATCGGGGAAAACGTCTGGGGCGGGAATTCAAAAGTCTACGGGGAAAACGTCTGGGGCGGGAATTCGAAAGTCTACGGGGGAAACGTCTGGGCGGGATTTTAAAGTCTACGGGAGAAACGCCGGGGGCGGGAGATTTAAAATCTGGAAGGAGGATCGGCGCTGTGGAACTCAAGAAGGAGCGATTCGACTAGAAGACTACAAGCAAACGAGGACAAGTGCGATGAGAAGTCACGTCGAGGGAAGGATGTCAGAATGTTCAGTATACCAAGGCAGAGAGAACAGCGAGTCTCTTTTTCATTCCCGAAGTAAGGGGAGAATGTGAGGAGTTGAATAACTCCCCACAGGTAAAGAAGCAAGCAGAGTAAGAGCATGCAAGCAGTGGCCTACCAGCTACCAGTTATGCGGCAAATTCGCCCGTAGTAACGGTAGTACGGAGAGAGAGAGAGTGGTGCACGGAGCACCAGACAAGGACAAGGAGAGTCCGAGAGGGACAGCAATAGAAGAGAGCGGCGAAGGGCCGTGGGCAGAAGGAAGTAACGGGACGGCACCGGACTTTGGACCCTGATATTGGTGACGTGCGCAGAGGGTGAAAGGGCTAACGGTAAAACCGTGGACTTTGAAACAGGAGGCAAGGAGACGCCGATAACTAGCGGTAAATGGAGGCCTATATAAACCGGCCGAGCGCAGGAAGCTGGATCAGTCGATTTCTACCAAGTCAACAAGTAACAGTCATCAAGTGAACCAGTAACCAGTAAAACAACGTGAAGGAGCAAGTAAAGCCGTGCGGAGTCATCAAGGAAACAAGATCGCTACGTCGAGACGTTCGGGACTTAGAGCTTAAGTCTCCGAATTGAGACACAGGTAGCTGAGGTCCTTACGGCATCAAATGGCTAAGTCCAGGCGCTTTGTCACAGCTTCTGTCGCGATTTGAGCTTGGCATCCCACCCGGCGTGTCCGGCAGAGTTAAACAAATAGAGTCCTTCGACAAAGAACCGTGGGCTCAGAAGGAAAGTTGTCCAGAACTAGCTGCCTGCCTACAAGGACTGCATTGGCGAACTCCGGCGTATGCCTGATCGTCCTGCAGGAACTGTACAAGGTCCTGGTGCGACTGGCTCGGAAGGACGCGCGTTTGTTCAGCTGGTGTCTCGAAAGGCGTATGCGTTAAGAGCACAGCAGTCCACCGCTAGAGTCCCAGAACGGCAGCTTACCGAGTCGCCAACAAGGAGGGGAGCCTGCCTACAAGGACTGCATTGGCGAACTCCGGCGTATGCCTGATCGTCCTGCAGGAACTGTACAAGGTCCTGCTGCGAATAGCCCGGAAGGACGCGCGTTTGTTCAGCTGGTGTCTCGAAAGGCGTATGCGTTGAGAGCACAGCGGTCCACCGCTAGAGTCCCAGAACGGCAGCTTACCGAGTCGCCAACAAGGAGCGGAGCTGGTCGAGATACCTGGAGGCAGAACAAGGACAACGAGGACCCCAGGACGACGAACAACGAGCGTCGAGCCAGCAGCCTATACGTCGAATTCTTAAGCCTGCGGCAGAGAGGGTAGGGTGGAAGCGTTCGTCTAGAACCTGGCGTTTGTCCCAGGGACTGCGTTGGTGGCTTCCGGCGTACGCCTGAACCGTCTAGTAGAAACTGAGCCGACGTCCGGTGCGACCGGCCGGGACAGAGCAAGGGACAGGAGGCTGCGGCTGCGAAAGGCGTACGCCTTGAGAGAACAGTGTCTGGGAACGGTGACGCATCCCTAATCCCTGTAACCCAGCCGAGCCAAGGGCAGCAGATGACATCGCAAGCCAAACCGGCGAGGGAGACACCACTTCGCAGCCAGCACGATCCAGCGAGGCGTTCAACGTGGAAAGGAGACGACGGAAGAACGTAGTTCTACATTATCATTACACTACCCCGGCCGAGGGTCAAGTCGGCGAATAAAAGATCACTGTGTACTCCCAATCTTCTGTGCGTTTTTCACTGATCAACAGGGCGGTCACGTATATATAAATTTGGTGGGACGAACACTTATAGCTTCTGAGCTAGCCGCATGACATTCGTAGCGAGCAGATAACAAAGAAAATCAGTTCGTTACATCTGGCGCCCAACGTGATTGTCCTGACAGTGAAAATACAGCAATAAACAGAAATGGGAAAAAATTGGATCTATCTTCTCAAGAAAGAGGATTTCCCAAAGGTGGCAGCAAAGCTGGGCATTATCCTGGAGGTCAAGTCGGACGACATGAGAAAAGCCCTTTCAGAGTATGTTACGAAGACACAAAACGACCCAGGAATGGCGGAAATTTGGGCTGAGCTGAACCAGGCTCGAGCGGCAAGTTGCAAGTCCCAGACGCCGAACAGCTCATAGCTAGCCTGGGCGTGGAGAGCATGAAGGAGGCAGGAAGATCCAGGGGCCCAAGCCAAGAAAGAAGAACAGAACAGCAAAGCACCAGACTATGCAAAAGTCGCAAAGCAAGTCAGGGAATGGTCGTTCAAGTTTGACGGCACGGAGAAACCACTGGAGTTTCTGGAACAAGTGGAATGGTCAGCAAACACATACGGTTTGAACCTGAACCTCATTCCACGAGCCATGCCTGAATTGCTGCAAGGCAAGGCCCTAAAATGGTTCATATCAAACAATAAACACTGGAGGACATGGGGAGAGATCAGCGACAGTTTTCAAACGTATTTCCTGCCAAGGGGTTTCTTCTCAAAGCTCGCAGATCAGGTCAAACAAAGAAAGCAGGACTTCAGAGAGTCCTTCAAGGACTATATGGTTGACATGCAGACCATGATGAGACCAATCGGCTACTCCCCAAAGGAAACACTCGAGCAGATAAAGGAAAACTGCACGCCGGACCTGAGGATTTCCCTGAGGACGTATAAGATAGACGATCTAGAGTCTCTAATGGTGCTGGCTGACGAATATGAAGAACTCGAGAAAGAGCGAGAAGCATTTATTCAAGAAAACAAATTCTCGCGAAGCAAAGCAACAGCACCACAACAAGTCACGTGTAGAAGGTGCGAAGAAGAAGGCGGACACCAAGCACCTATCGACGGTCCAAGCCAATGGACTCCAAACACCTACAACCACCAGAGCACGTTATGGAGGCCACCCAATACCAACCAGAGACCACCCAGCGCAGCACCAAGAGCCCACAGGTCACAGACACACATCGTGAACCCACACGAAGCTTGTAGACGGTGTGGCGGTCACGGACATTGGGCAAGAGTATTTAAAAACCAGCGGCTACTTTTCTGCTGGACTTGCGGCAAGGTGGGGGTTAGGAGTGTAGAGTGCTGCCAGAGATCGGGAAATGGCCCGCGATCCCAGCCGCAGAGAGGCGGCGAATTAATCGAAGAAGAGCAGCAGTTATCCGCAGCGGTACAGATTGGCAGAACCTCACACAAAGCCACAATCGACACCGGGGCAACAGCGAGCTTTATAAGCGAGGAGTTGGCGGAAATACTGGCTGCTTATGGAAAGATTACAAGGACGAGAAGGCAAGTTAGGTTGGCAGATAGCAGGTGCAGCGGGATAAACACGCAGCTCGATGTGGAGATCGAATTCGGCAATAAGCGATTGCCCATGAGCCTGCTGAACCTACCAGCGGTGGTAGACTCGCTGGTGCTAGGATGGAATTTCCTCACAGGAGTTGTCGCCGAAATAAGGTGTGCCGGACATACAGTGGTGATCCCAGAAAAAAGAAGGCACAACGGGTGGTTAGAGGAAAATTGTCCGTGGCAGTAGTGCAAACCACCTCTGAGGAATGCGATGTGGAAAAATTCCTAGAGCAGGAGCTCGCGAAATTTCGAACAATGAGTGGAACATCCAACATAGCCGAGCACCGAATCACCATGAAGGACGACAAACCAATCAAACAGTGATACAACCCGAAAAATCCAAAGGTTCAAGGGGAAATCAATGCGAAAGTCGACGAGTTGCTGGAGAAGGGATGCATAGAACACTCGACAAGTCCGTACAGCTCATGGTGTAGAAAAAGACAGGTCAGAGGAGGCTTTGTGTCGACTTTAGACAGATCAATGCCAAATCCATCAAAGATGCTTATCCGATGCCAAGGATAAATTACATATTGGACCAGTTGAGGGAGGCGAGGTACATAAGCAGTCTGGATTTGAAAGATGGATACTGGCAAATTTCTCTGGAAAAAAATAGCAGGCCATTCACGGCGTTCACAGTGCCAGGAAAGGGGCTTTTCCAGTGGAAAGTAATGCCATTTGGCTTACACTCCGCCTCGGCGACTTTCCAGAGAGCACTGGACCAGGTTATTGGACTGGAGATGTCACCACACGCGTTTGCATACCAAGACGACATCATCGTGATCGGACGCACACTGGAAGAACACAGTAGGAACCTGAGAGAAGTTTTCCGACGCCTTAAACAGGCAAACCTGAGGATAAATCCCGAAAAATGTCATTTCTTCAAAAGCGAACTGCTTTACCTGGGACACCGCGTTACGAACCAAGGAATCGGCACTGATCCCGAAAAAGTAGCAGCCATAGCCGAGCTGGAACCACTCACAAGCATCCGGGAACTGCGCCAATATTTGGGCGTTGCATCGTGGTACAGGCGATTCGTGCCCGACTTTGCGCGAATAGTAAAACCACTAAATGATCTATTGCGGAAAGGCACGAAATGGACATGGAATTCAGAGCACCAGCAGTATTCGAGGCAAGTCTAGTGGCCGATCCTGTTCTGGCATGCCCAGATTTTGATAAACCATTCGTACTGCAGACGGACGCAAGCGATTATGGTATAGGGGCAGTCCTGACGCAGGAAACTGAAAGCGGCGAAAAGGTCATTTCATATTCAAGCCGGACAATGAATGGCGCGGAAAAGAACTATTCAACCAGCGAAAAGGAATGCCTGGCAATCGTGTGGGCAATCCGGAAGCTCAAACCATACTTGGAAGGATACCACTTCAATGTGGTGACGGACCATATGGCGCTTAAATGGTTGAACAGCATCGAAAGTCCCTCAGGAAGAATAGCGACGTGGGCCCTGGAGTTGCAGCAGTATGATTTTGAAATATCATACAGGAAGGGGCAGCTTAACCTGGTTGCTGATGCACTGTCAAGACAGCCTCTACCAGAAGCCTTTAGGCTAACCAAAGAAACTCCGGAGGACACGCAGGGAACATGTAGCTGGATCAAGGATATGTGTGAGAAGATTAACACACAGCCACAGAAGTTTCCGGACTACATCATGGAGGGAGGCGCGTTATACAGGCATATCCCGCACAGAGCAGGCAGCGAAGACGTGGCAGCATGGAAGCTCTGTGTCCCACGGGGGCTGAGGGAAACAGTCCTGAAGGAGAATCACGACTCACCAGCCGCTGGACACGTGGGAAGTCGGAAAACGATTGCAAGGCTGGCGGCTCGATATTACTGGCCAGGAATGCATAGGGACGCCCGAGCACAGGAACGGAAATGCGAGACATGCCTCAAATACAAGCCTAACCAGATGCAGGCAGCTGGGAAGATGCGGACGCAAATACCCGAAGAACCATGGGCAACTGTATGTGCAGACTTTGTCGGACCATTGCCCAGGTCGAAGCATGGCAACCAGATGCTGCTAGTGCTGATAGATAGGTTCTCAAAGTGAACAGAATAGGTGCCACTGCGAGCAGCAACGGCAGAAACACTTCAAAAGGCGTTCCGAGAAAGAGTCTTCGCTAGGTTCGGAGTCCCAAAGGTGGTAATAACGGACAATGGAGTTCAGTTTGCCAGCCGCGCATTCAAAAAATTCCTCAGCGAAATGGGCATTAAGCAACAATTCACAGCACCATATACACCGCAGGAGAATCCGACGGAAAGAGCAAACCGAACAGTTAAAACCATGACAGCGCAGTTTGCGGGACAGAACCAGAGGAATTGGGACGAGAAGTGGCCGGAGATTATGCTAGCGGTAAATTCAAGTACGTCGGAGTCAACAGTGTACTCCCCGTGTTTCCTCACGCAGGCTCGAGAGCCTCGACTGCCCAGCGCCCTGTACGACAGGGAAACCATCGGCACAGGAAAGCAGACGGAAACGCCTGAAGATAAGGCCAACAAGAAGGAGGAGATCTTCGAAATTGTGCGCAGGAACATGGAGAAGGCTGCTCAGGACCAAGCCAGGCATTACAATCTACGAAGGAGGCAATGGAATCCAACAATAGGGGACACGGTCTGGGCAAAGGAGCACCATTTGTCAAAGACAGCCGAGGGTTTCGCGGCAAAGCTAGCGCCGAAATATGACGGACCGTACACGGTAATAGATTTCGTCTCACCAGTCATTTGTAAAATCCGCCACAACGATAGACAAAAAGAACGAACCGTCCACGTCAGTGATCTTAAGCAACAAACAGAAGAACTCGGTACCGACAATCGGGCATAAGCCAGAGTCTATATAGACCGCAGGAACACACGAGCATTCAACGACAAAAAATTCGGACTATATCGTCGGGCACAAGTACCAGAGTCTGTATAGAACGCAGGACGCGCACACACATAAACGGCCACGACTAAAAAAAAAAAAAAAAAAATTACAAACACATGAAATGCACTACGGATGATCCGGCAATCTGAAATGAGAGATATACATGAAAACCGGGGTCGCAGGGAAACAAACCACTTGCCAACTAAATGCAGAACGACGCAAGAAAGCGATGAGCCGAGCAGGATCCTTGACCCCGGCCCCAAGGGCAGTAAAGGTCAACTGTGCAATCCTGGGCCAAGCTTTGGGGGAAATAGAAAATAAGTAAACATGAAATATATAGGAAATTGCGCTTACCAAAGCTTTGTGCGAAGTCAATATAAACAAGGGATGGGGGCACTTCGATTCATGGCGGCCGATTGGCACTAGACGATAGTGTCGATCGGTGGGCACAAGATAATGGAAATATGGACACAAGGAGTCACGCTGTGGAACATCGATAGCTTTGGGTGGCAACGCCACGTTGGGTCACGGAACCGATAACAACTGAAGACCGATCGATTTGGCGGAGAGTGACCATCCGACGGAAAAGACAAATCATGGAGATCGAAAAAGTCATCGGGGAAAACGTCTGGGGCGGGAATTCAAAAGTCTACGGGGAAAACGTCTGGGGCGGGAATTCGAAAGTCTACGGGGGAAACGTCTGGGCGGGATTTTAAAGTCTACGGGGGAAACGCCGGGGGCGGGAGATTTAAAATCTGGAAGGAGGATCGGCGCTGTGGAACTCAAGAAGGAGCGATTCGACTAGAAGACTACAAGCAAACGAGGACAAGTGCGATGAGAAGTCACGTCGAGGGAAGGATGTCAGAATGTTCAGTATACCAAGGCAGAGAGAACAGCGAGTCTCTTTTTCATTCCCGAAGTAAGGGGAGAATGTGAGGAGTTGAATAACTCCCCACAGGTAAAGAAGCAAGCAGAGTAAGAGCATGCAAGCAGTGGCCTACCAGTTACCAGTTATGCGGCAAATTCGCCCGTAGTAACGGTAGTGTGGAGAGAGAGAGAGTGGTGCACGGAGCACCAGACAAGGACAAGGAGAGTCCGAGAGGGACAGCAATAGAAGAGAGCGGCGAAGGGCCGTGGGCAGAAGGAAGTAACGGGACGGCACCGGACTTTGGACCCTGATATTGGTGCCGTGCGCAGAGGGTGAAAGGGCTAACGGTAAAACCGTGGACTTTGGAACAGGAGGCAAGGAGACGCCGATAACTAGCGGTAAATGGAGGCCTATATAAACAGTGAGAATACAGCAATAAACAGAAATGGGAAAAAATTGGATCTATCTCCTCAAGAAAGAGGATTTCCCAAAGGTGGCAGCAAAGCTGGGCATTATCCTGGAGGGCAAGTCGGACGACATGCGAAAAGCCCTTTCAGAGTATGTTACGAAGACACAAAACGACCCAGGAATGGCGGAAATTTGGGCTGAGCTGGAGGAATTGTACGACAAACCAGGCTCGAGCGGCAAGTTGCAAGTCCCAGACGCCGAACAGCTCATAGCTAGCCTGGGCGTGGAGAGCATGAAGGAGGCAGGAAGATCCAGGGGCCCAAGCCAAGAAAGAAGAACAGAACAGCAAAGGCCTAGCGCACCAGACTATGCAAAAGTCGCAAAGCAAGTCGGGGAATGGTCGTTCAAGTTTGACGGCACGGAGAAACCACTGGAGTTTCTGGAACAAGTGGAATGGTCAGCAAACACATACGGTTTGAACCTGAACCTCATTCCACGAGCCATGCCTGAATTGCTGCAAGGCAAGGCCCTAAAATGGTTCATATCAAACAATAAACACTGGAGGACATGGGGAGAGATCAGCGACAGTTTTCAAACGTATTTCCTGCCAAGGGGTTTCTTCTCAAAGCTCGCAGATCAGGTCAAAGAAAGAAAACAGGACTTCAGAGAGTCCTTCAAGGACTATATGGTTGACATGCAGACCATGATGAGACCACTCGGCTACTCCCCAAAGGAAACACTCGAGCAGATAAAGGAAAACTGCACGCCGGACCTGAGGATTTCCTTGAGGACGTATAAGATAGACGATCTAGAGTCTCTAATGGTGCTGGCTGACGAATATGAAGAACTCGAGAAAGAGCGAGAAGCATTTATTCAAGAAAACAAATTCTCGCGAAGCAAAGCAACAGCACCACAACAAGTCACGTGTAGAAGGTGCGAAGAAGAAGGCGGACACCAAGCACCTATCGACGGTCCAAGCCAATGGACTCCAAACACCTACAACCACCAGAGCACGTTATGGAGGCCACCCAATACCAACCAGAGACCACCCAGCGCAGCACCAAGAGCCCACAGGTCACAGACACACATCGTGAACCCACACGAAGCTTGTAGACGGTGTGGCGGTCACGGACATTGGGCAAGAGGATTTAAAAACCAGCGGCTGCTTTTCTGCTGGACTTGCGGCAAGGTGGGGGTTAGGAGTGTAGAGTGCTGCCAGAGATCGGGAAATGGCCCGCGATCCCAGCCGCAGAGAGGCGAGCAGGGGTCGCAAGGTGTTGTCTCTCCAAACTAACTGGCGAATTAATCGAAGAAGAGCAGCAGTTATCCGCAGCGGTACAGATTGGCAGAACCTCACACAAAGCCACAATCGACACCGGGGCAACAGCGAGCTTTATAAGCGAGGAGTTGGCGGAAATACTGGCTGCTTATGGAAAGATTACAAGGACGAGAAGGCAAGTTAGGTTGGCAGATAGCAGGTGCAGCGGGATAAACACGCAGCTCGATGTGGAGATCGAATTCGGCAATAAGCGATTGCCCATGAGCCTGCTGATCCTACCAGCGGTGGTAGACTCGCTGGTGCTAGGATGGACATACAGTGGTGATCCCAGAAAGAAGAAGGCACAACGGGTGGTTAGAGGAAAAATTGTCCGTGGCAGTGGTGCAAACCACCTCTGAGGAATGCGATGTGGAAAAATTCATAGAGCAGGAGCTCCCGGAATTTAGAACAATGAGTGGAACATCCAACATAGCCGAGCACCGAATCACCATGAAGGACGACAAACCAATCAAACAGTGATACAACCCGAAAAATCCAAAGGTTCAAGGGGAAATCAATGCGAAAGTCGACGAGTTGCTGGAGAAGGGATGCATAGAACACTCGACAAGTCCGTACAGCTCATGGTGAAGAAAAAGACAGGTCAGAGGAGGCTTTGTGTCGACTTTAGACAGATCAATGCCAAATCCATCAAAGATGCTTATCCGATGCCAAGGATAAATTACATATTGGACCAGTTGAGGGAGGCGAGGAACATAAGCAGTCTGGATTTGAAAGATGGATACTGGCAAATTCCTCTGGAAAAAAATAGCAGGCCATTCACGGCGTTCACAGTGCCAGGAAAGGGGCTTTTCCAGTGGAAAGTAATGCCATTTGGCTTACACTCCGCCTCGGCGACTTTCCAGAGAGCACTGGACCAGGTTATTGGACTGGAGATGTCACCACACGCGTTTGCATACCAAGACGACATCATCGTGATCGGACGCACACTGGAAGAACACAGTAGGAACCTAAGAGAAGTTTTCCGACGCCTTAAACAGGCAAACCTGAGGATAAATCCCGAAAAATGTCATTTCTTCAAAAGCGAACTGCTTTACCTGGGACACCGCGTTACGAACCAAGGAATTGGCACTGATCCCGAAAAAGTAGCAGCCATAGCCGAGCTGGAACCACCCACAAGCATCCGGGAACTGCGCCAATATTTGGGCGTTGCATCGTGGTACAGGCGATTCGTGCCCGACTTTGCGCGAATAGTAAAACCACTAAATGATCTATTGCGGAAAGGCACGAAATGGACATGGAATTCAGAGCACCAGCAAGTATTCGAGGCAAGGCTAGTGGCCGATCCTGTTCTGGCATGCCCAGATTTCGATAAACCATTCGTACTGCAGACGGACGCAAGCGATTATGGTATAGTGGCAGTCCTGAAGCACGAAACTGAAAGCGGCGAAAAGGTCATTTCATATTCAAGCCGGACAATGAATGGCGCGGAAAAGAACTATTCAACCAGCGAAAAGGAATGCCTGGCAATCGTGTGGGCAATCCGGAAGCTCAAACCATACTTGGAAGGATACCACTTCAAAGTGGTGACGGACCATATGGCGCTTAAATGGTTGAACAGCATCGAAAGTCCCTCAGGAAGAATAGCGACGTGGGCCCTGGAGTTGCAGCAGTATGATTTTGAAATATCATACAGGAAGGGGCAGCTTAACGTGGTTGCTGATGCACTGTCAAGACAGCCTCTACCAGAAGCCTTTAGGCTAACCAAAGAAACTCCGGAGGACACGCAGGGAACATGTAGCTGGATCAAGGATATGTGTGAGAAGATTAACACACAGCCACAGAAGTTTCCGGACTACATCATGGAGGGAGGCGCGTTATACAGGCATATCCCGCACAGAGCAGGCAGCGAAGACGTGGCAGCATGGAAGCTCTGTGTCCCACGCGGGCTGAGGAAAACAGTCCTGAAGGAGAATCACGACTCACCAGCCGCTGGACACGTGGGAAGTCGGAAAACGATTGCAAGGCTGGCGACTCGATATTACTGGCCAGGAATGCATAGGGACGCCCGAGCACACGTACGGAAATGCGAGACATGCCTCAAATACAAGCCTAACCAGATGCAGGCAGCTGGGAAGATGCTGACGCAAATACCCGAAGAACCATGGGCAACTGTTTGTGCAGACTTTGTCGGACCATTGCGCAGGTCGAAGCATGGCAACCAGATGCTGCTAGTGCTGATAGATAGGTTCTCAAAGTGGACAGAATAGGTGCCACTGCGAGCAACAACGGCAGAAACACTTCAAAAGGCGTTCCGAGAAAGAGTCTTCGCTAGGTTCGGAGTCCCGAAGGTGGTAATAACGGACAATGGAGTTCAGTTTGCGAAATGGGCATTAAGCAACAATTCACAGCACCATATACACCGCAGGAGAATCCGACGGAAAGAGCAAACCGAACAGTTAAAACCATGACAGCGCAGTTTGCGGGACAGAACCAGAGGAATTGGGACGAGAAGTGGCCGGAGATTATGCTAGCGGTAAATTCAAGTACGTCAGAGTCAACAGGGTACTCCCCGTGTTTCCTCACGCAGGCTCGAGAGCCTCGACTGCCCAGCGCCCTGTACGACAGGGAAACCATCGGCACAGGAAAGCAGACGGAAACGCCTGAAAATAAGGCCAATAAGTTGAAGGAGATCTTCGAAATTGTGCGCCGGTACATGGAGAAAGCTGCTCAGGACCAAGCCAGGCATTACAATCTGGGAAGGAGGCAATGGAATCCAACAAAAGGGGACACGGTCTGGGCGAAGAAGCACCATTTGTCAAAGGCAGCCGAGGGTTTCGCGGCAAAGCTAGCGCCGAGATGTGACGGACCGTATACGGTGGTAGATTTCGTCTCACCAGTCATTTGTAAAATCCGCCACAACGATACACTAAAAGAACGAACCGTCCACGTCAGTGATCTTAAGCAACAAACACAAGAACTCGGTACCGACAAGCAAGGACAACACGAGCATGCAACGACAAAAAGTGCGGACTATAGCGTCGGGCATAAGCCAGAGTCTATATAGACCGCAGGGTAGCACAAGCATGCAAAGACAAAAAGCACAGACTATAGCGTCAGGCATAAGCCAGAGTCTATATAGACCGCAGGAACACACGAGCATTCAACGACAAAACATTCGGACTATATCGTCGGGCACAAGTACCAGAGTCTATAAAGAACGCAGGACGCGCACACACATAAACGGCCACGATTAAAAAAAAAAAAAAGGAAATCACACACACATGAAATGCACTACGGATGATCCGGCAATCTGAAATGAGAGATATACATAAAAACCGGGGTCGCTGGGAAACAAACCACTTGCCAACTAAATGCAGAACGACGCAAGAAAGCGATGAGCCGAGCAGGGTCATTGACCCCGGCCCCAAGGGCGGGAAAGGTCAACTGTGCTATCCTGGGCCAAGCTTTGGGGAAAAAAAAAAAACATGAAATAGATAGGAAATTGCGCTTACCAAAGCATTGTGCGAAGTCAATATAAACAAGGGATGGGGGCACTTCGATTCATGTCGGCTGATTGGCACTAGACGATAGTGTCGATCGGTGGGCACAAGTTAATGGAAATATCGACACAAGGAGTCACGCTGTGGAACATCGATAACTTTGGGTGGCAACGCCACGTTGGGTCACGGAACCGATAACAACTGGAGACCGATCGATTTGGCGGAGAGTGACACGGAGATCGAGAAAATCATCGGGGGAAACGTCTGGGCGGGAATTCAAAAATCTACGGGGAATATGTCTGGGCGGGAATTTAAAATCTACGAGGGAAACGTCTGGGGCGGGAGTTTCAAAATCTGGAAGGAGGATCGGCGCTGTGGAACTCAAGAAAGAGCTGTGAGCGTCGTGGGAACCGTCTGGAGGAGCGAGTCGACTAGAAGACTACAAGCAAACGAGGACAAGTACGAGGAGAAGACACGACGACGTCGAAGGATGTGGAGTATACCAAGGCAGAGAGAACAGCGAGTCTCTTTTTCATTCCCGAAGTAAGGGGAGAATGTGAGGAGTTGAATAACTCCCCACAGGTAAAGAAGCAAGCAGAGTAAGCGCATGCAAGCAGTGGCCTACCAGTTACCAGTTATGCGGCAAATTCGCCGTAGTAACGGTAGTGCGGAGAGAGAGAGAGTGGTGCACGGAGCACCAGACAAGGACAAGGAGAGTCCGAGAGGGACAGCAATAGAAGAGAGCGGCGAAGGGCCGTGGGCAGAAGGAAGTAACGGGACGGCACCGGACTTTGGACCCTGATATTGGTGCCGTGGGCAGAGGGCGAAAGGGCTAACGGTAAAACCGTGGACTTTGGAACAGGAGGCAAGGAGACGGCAATAACTAGCGGTAAATGGAGGCCTATATTAACCGGCCGAGCGCAGGAAGCTGGATCAGTCGATTTCTACCAAGTCAACAAGTAACAGTCATCAAGTGAACCAGTAACCAGTGAAACAACGTGAAGGAGCAAGTAAAGCCGTGCGGTGTCATCAAGGAAACAAGATCGCTACGTCGAGACGTTCGGGACTTAGAGGTAAAGTCTCCGAATTGAGACACAGGTAGCTGAGGTCCTTACGGCATCACATGGCTAAGTCCAGGCGCTTTGTCACAGCTTCTGTCGCGATTTGAGCTTGGCATCCCACACGGCGTGTCCGGCAGAGTTAAACAAATAGAGTCCTTCGACAGAGAACCGTGGGCTCAGAAGGAAAGTTGTCTAGAACTAGCTGCCTGCCTACAAGGACTGCATTGGCGAACTCCGGCGTATGCCTGATCGTCCTGCAGGAACTGTACAAGGTCCTGCTGCGAATAGCCCGGAAGGACGCGCGTTTGTTCAGCTGGTATCTCGAAAGGCGTATGCGTTGAGAGCACAGCGGTCCACCGCTAGAGTCCCAGAACGGCAGCTTACCGAGTCGCCAACAAGGAGCGGAGCTGGTCGAGATACCTGGAGGCAGAACAAGGACAACGAGGACCCCAGGACGACGAACAACGAGCGTCGAGCCAGCAGCCTATACGTCGAATTCTTAAGCCTGCGGCAGAGAGGGTAGGGTGGAAGCGTTCGTCTAGAACCTGGCGTTTGTCCCAGGGACTGCGTTGGCGGCTTCCGGCGTACGCCTGAACCGTCAGATAGAAACTGAGCCGACGTCCGGTGCGACCGGCCGGGACAGAGCAAGGGACAGGAGGCTGCGGCTGCGAAAGGCGTACGCCTTGAGAGCACAGTGCCTGTTCACCCTAGTCTGGGTACGGTGACGCATCCCTAATCCCTTTAACCCAGCCGAGCCAAGGGCAGCAGAAGTCATCGCAAGCCAAACCGGCGAGGGAGACACCACTTCGCAGCCAGCACGATCCAGCGAGGCGTTCAACGTGGGAAGGAGACGACGGAAGAACGTAGTTCTACATTATCATTACACTACCCCGGCCGAGGGTCAAGTCGGCGAATAAAAGATCACTGTGTTCTCCCAATCTTCTGTGCGTTTTTCACTGATCAACAGGGCGGTCACGTATATATAAATTTGGTGGGACGAACACTTACATCTTCTGAGCTAGCCGCATGACATTCGTAGCGAGCAGATAACAAAGAAAATCAGTTCGTTACAGAAGCAATGCACCACACGTTCTCAAGAATTCGCGAAGCCAATGTTCGCGATTCTAGACGGTAAACCCTACACAATACCATTATTATAATACATTTGTCAAGGCTTTAAAATTTTCGAGGAAGTTCTCATTGCACTTTTAATAATATTTTATAAGTAGGACTTAAAAACTCTTTTGACTTACACTCATTTTAACTCAGTACTCTATCACTCGCTTTATGTAAACAAGTGAATCAACAACCAAGTCAAGGAAAAAACTTATATGTTTGTTACTTGTAAGTGAGTTGACATGGTGGCTTTTTATTCTTAATCCCGGATGCTATCTAAAAAACTTCCTGACCTGTGGTTAGCTTCACTTAGCAAACAATAGGCGGGTTATTCCTAGTCTCTAGTGGGGGTTCATTTGGGAACAGGTGTGGACTATTCTCTCAATTGCACAGGATCCCTTGGCACGGGTGGTCTACATAGCTTTCAAGTGACAAGCTTGTACGCAGCTCCGCACATTTGGCATCTGCTTCATCGCACAGTGGTCAATTTAGCCAACCTGGCGGATAAAAAGCGAATTAAATTAGCAAAATTCTTTAGACCAAATTCGATATTTTGCTTATAATTCTAGCAAAAACAGTTTATAAAAAATGTTTTTTAAATATATATTTTTAATATTTTTTTTAAATAAATCCAAAGAATGTTTAAAAATTTATTCAGCTTTATTTCCTTAGAGATTTTTATCCTATTCATCCAGTTCAATAAATTGAAGATCTTTTTGATAAGCTCGATATAAGAGGGTCTGACCTCAGTAACAGCGTGAGCATCCTCCATCGTATTAATCCTCGAATTTTTTTGAGTATCATTTATTTTTATAGTATCAGCACCGTAAAGAAAATTCCTGTAAAAAATTTGTTGAGCTCACCCAAGCGTATTTACGAAAATCTTATACTTTTACATTATAACCACATGCCATCGCGCGTAAATAACGCTAAATCTTTTCATAAGTTGTAACGAACACGGGAATGTGGCAGCGTACTTTGCCCACGGAGTTCGGAAAATGGGTGTGGGCTTTCTGTGCTACCTAGATAACCGCGCCGTCACATAAACTAGAATTGTAGACAGACTAAACTAGACAAAAGAAACAAAAATCAAATTGATTCTAGGTGTGAGGAATATTAGGTGTTGGGGATTCCTCTTGAAAACCCTCCCAGCCTTGCATAGGTCCGCTTGAATTTTCGGACCAATGCCCGTTATAATATAATGCAACATTTACTTTAGGTGTCCCAAGTCAGAACTGATTTACTTCACATCGATGCTGGTTTTTATATTTTATAATACAGTTAACGTCAGTTTTACCATTTCAGTTTACAATGTTTCCTTTATTCATTTTTCAACAAATTATTAATTATAGACTTTTTATCATCTATTATTAATTATATATTTTTAATCATACATAATCATCATAATTTGTGGCAAATACAAACGAAATTAATTAAAAATAATGAATATGAGCGAGTTTACTCAGCTCTTTAATGCTCAGCAGGTCATCCATAATGCGACCGAGGCATTTGCCAAATTGGACGACAAGGAAGAGAAGCTGATTGCGTTGTTTGTCGGGTTTTCAATGGAGACCACCACAGTTTCTAAAAAGGGCAAGAATCCCCGTATATGTGGGAGTTATTTTATGCCAGAGATCGAGCAGTAATGCGTTGTGGAACTGCGAGAAGAATTTGCAGCGTGCGATCTAGTTTTCAGTCATTTTTTTACAAAATAGATTTTATATTCAAAAGACATCAAAAATTGAGCCAACCTTGCATAAAGAAAACAGCTGTTGTAGTGGTGTCACGAACAAAATATCGTTTAACATCAGTAATTTCCGGTATTTTTTCTAAAACCGTTCGGTGCGAATGGTTTTTAATCGCATTTAATTATCGCATTTATTTTAAATGCGGCATTTAACCCTATTGGATTCCCTGTGTAAATAAATGCTCATTAGGCTTAATGCGTTTAAATGCGCCAATGGAATCCGGCTATAAGATTGTACTTTTCAAAAATGTCGGTTATGCCGTACTTACAACTTTCTTTGTCAGTTGAAATTCGAATGTAGTCGACAGTCATGTGGACTTGCTGTTAATTGCTGTAAGGATTACATAACATTGTTACAATATCATCAACCTAAGGCCAAATAATATGATTGGAGTACAAAGTAAAGTAAAGTAGGCGCGCGGCTCGACTTGAGATTAAGGCCGGCTCCACGCGGTAGCAGCCAAGATTCTGCAAGGCCAACTTGCTATGATCCCTGGTGCAGGTGTTGGGGTTGAGATTTATCCGCAGCCTGACTCGAGGCTCACGCCGGCTCCACGAAATGGCCGCCAAGATCCCCAAAAAAGCTACAGGCAATAGCGTTTCACTAAGGTTTGGCGTTCCTAGTATGTTTCCGTTTAGTAGACGCAATCCAAAATTTTCCTATGCTCACCCTATTCGTGGTAATACGACGCGTTAGGGGTTAGAGACGCGATCAAAATCGCGTAGAGTACCAATCCACACTAAATCTCGCCACTCCCGTCAAATTCCTTGTTGATTTAATAACAGTTGAAGCTGGCGCAAAAGTTAGCCGGTTATCGAGTTCTGGCTTGGTGAAGAACACTTATACAGAGCACTGTAGTTTTCTTTGAAGGTAAAACGCGTGTGCTTTTTACGAATGCCCAGAATTAGAAGAACGAAAGCGCAAATGGCGATAGCTGGCCTCAAGGAGTTTGAAAAGTAGTGTTGGAAATTACGAAAATATCGTTTAGTATTTTCCTGAGGTAACAGAGCTGCCAGATTATTGCGGAACTAGTAGGGCCTAGTCTCTCAAAATTTAATATTATTAATTACAAAATCGATTCTAATAAATTCCACACCCCTACAACACAGGATTAACCTTTGTCTTTACGACAAAAAATACTGAAAAAGGGTGAAAGCTATGGTATCGCCAAGTATCCGTTGCATGAAATGTTTCTAATTCCTTTCCAGTTAAGACTTCTAAAAAATCGAGTGAATTTCACAACTTTGGTTGCACGAACTTAATTCCTACCGGATCAAGCTTAGCCTTAAAATTAGCTGCTGAATTGCAAGGGGAGAAGTTACGTTTCATCACTTCGTCTCCTACCTGAAATGATCGAGTACCAAATCGGTCTTCTCGGTTTAGTTGTAAGGTCCTTCATTAAGTAAATTTAAGTTTTTAAGAACTTTATAATCTTTTCCATGACAAATCATATGCTATCCAAAGACAACAAAGAAGGGAGATTGACCTATAGACTGAAGTATATGACGACGCAGGGAACAGTTTATACTACTGAGATATATATCCCATTCTCTCTGCTTAGATCGGGTATACGCTCTCAGAGTGGCATTGATGGACCTGTTAACTCTTTGTGCTGCATTTGAATGTGGCGAATAGGCTACGGTACAGATGTGAGTAATTCCGCACTTAATAAGAAAGGAGGAAATATCCTGACTTTTAAATTGCGAACCGGTACCGCTTACTATGATTTCCGGCGTTCGGTAGCAATTTCCTTTTTCAAGTATGTTATAACAATTTTGGTTTTAAATTTCTTAACAGGTTTGAGAAAGGTGAATTGGGATGAAGATTCCTTTATTACCCTTTCTTGTTCTTGTTAAAGGACCAATGAAGTCTATATAAAGTCTTGGAAATATTCGCTCGGATGTTTGGAGGTTTTACAAATCTCACAGTTCTCGATATAGTTTCGAACGTCCATCACCATTCGGGACCAGTAAAACTTCCCTCGGGTGTTGTCTAAACATTTGGCTCTATAACAATGAGAGGAAGATGGCAGACACTTTCTCTAAGTTTGACTGGAACGACTAGTTTCCAGGATTCTTCCCAAGTATTGGACGAGTTGTCATTGAATCTAACCTTGGGATAAAGAAAATCATATATTACTTGAAAATCTGGAAGTTGAGACTGCATCAATTTTTCTTTGTTGAGAGTAGCCAAAAGATTTGAAAAATTCAGATTCCACATCAATTTCCGGAAATATCTCAATATCTTCTGTCTTTTCGATATCAACCGGTTCAAAGGGTCGCGAAAGACCATTCATTTTCACTACCTCGGCGATGTTCAATACTGAAATAGAATCCTTGGAGCGTGAGTGCCCACCGAGCATGTCTTCCTTGCAAGTCTTGCTGTCATAAGCCATCGGAGGCTGGCATGGTCAGTCACAATAGTAAGCTGATGTCCCTCAATGTACATACGGAATCGTTTAATAGCCAAAACCACGGCCAAGGATTCAAGTCCGGTGGTAGTATAGTTTTTCTGAGCCCGATAAGGTTTTTTAGACATAAATGAAATAGGGTGTTCTATTCTATCCTCAATACATTGAGCTAGAAGAGCTCCCACACCATTAATTGATGCATCAAATTGCACTATGTGGGCTTCGCATAGCTAGGATGTACTAATAGCGGAGCTGAGGTCAAGTCTTTTTTCAATTGGTCAAAGAAAGCTTGTGCATTGTCAATCCATTGAAAATCTTTACCCTTTAACAATTCGGTTAGCTGGAAAGTGAATATTGGTTAATAATTCGTTGATACCAACCGGTCTTTCCTACAAATCTCATAAGTTGACGTTTGGTTTTCGGTTCTCGAAAATTGAACACGGCGGTTACTTTATTGGGATTTACTTGTAAGTTTCCCTCTTTAACAATATATCCAAATTACTCCACGCTTTTTAAGCAAAAATGACTTTTTTTTGGTAGTAATAGTAAGTCCCGCCTTACGCAGTTGGGTACCGACTTCTGTCAAATGAGAAAGTTGACTGGCGGAGAAGACCAAGATGATGCTGAGGCTTTTTCCAGAATTCCAAGACTACTCGTGCGGTCTACTTCTTGGCATAACTGAATATCTTTGGCTGGGGACCAATTATAATATCTTTACTTGATTGCTTTTGCCTCACATGTGTCAATTCAATTAGTATTGTTTTTCCTAAACCACTTCGATCGGACGATGGAAAAAAAATCTATCACAGCTTGCAGTCGACTTATGTCGTTTACGTTTAGCTGAAGGGTGTAACTATCGGCATTGCACTCAGAAATTTCAGATTCTGACCTTGAACTACATTTACATGATTACATTTCGGGCAAGTTGGCTTAAATGTCTCAAGAAGACCACAAATATAACAAAATACACGTCTGGCCTTGAGTGAATCGAGTGTCCTGTTTCTTTACAATTCCAACATTTACAACGCTCAGCAGCCTGCATTGCGTTTATTTCTATTGCATTAGTTGTCTAAAGTTGTCTTCATCCCTATCTTTTCTATCCCTATCTAACTCAATTACATACCGCCTGTTTGAAAAAGGACGGACGGGCGATTTAGCTGCTATACTATGACAAAAAGGTTTCGTGCTTGTGGCACTCTGCTCTCAAGGTGGCTATATATGGTGTCGGGACATGTATTAATTCTAGTCGTAATTCAGGTTTTAGGTTTCTTTTCGGCTGTTCGGCTGTGCTCAGGGAAAATGGGTTTGGGGTTTCTGTGCTACCTAGAGAACCGCGCCGTCCCTTAAACTAGAATTTAAGACTTAAGGAACTAAAGTAGACAAAACCCAAAGAAATCAAATTGTTACTAAGTGTGTAGAATATTTGGTGTTGGGAATTCCTCTTCAAAGCCCTCCCAGCCTTGCATAGGTCCGCTTGAATTTTCTGACCAATGGCCTTAATAAATTAATGCAACATTTACTTTAGGTGTCCCAAGTCAGAACCGATTTACTGCAAATTGATGCTGTTTTTTATATTTTATAATACAGTTAACGTTAGTTTATCCATTTCTGTAAGCTGCCCAATGGCAGATCTAGCCATATCAGTTTACAATGTTTTCTTCAAAATCAATTAAGAATTATAAAAATAATTATGAAGGGATATTAATTTTGCAACAAATTATTAATTATAGATGATTTAAAAATACTAAGCAGTAGATATTTCAAATGCCTTCAAAATGGGTCGATAGTTTATAATTGGGCTATTAATTTAGTACGTAATACTATTTGGCTTAGACTGGATTTTTCAAAAATGTCGGCTATGCCGTACTTACAACCTTTCTTTGTCAGCTGAAACTCCAACGTAGTCGACAGGCCTGTGGACTTGCTGTTAATTGCTGTAAGGATTACATATAATTGTTAGAATAGCATCAATCTAAGGCAAAATATACGTACAATACCCATCTATTGATAAAAAAATTCTTATTGATAAGTATTATAATAGGATTGGAGTACAAAGTACTAAGACAACAACGTCTCTGGTTATACTGAGACATGCAGATTGCAAGACGTTATGATATATGGTGGTTCAGAATTTTCCAAACTTGGTTTATGCGAAGTCAACATGCAGATTGCGTAACGTTATGATATATATTGGTTCAGAATTTTCCAAACTTGTTTTGAGCGAAGTCGAGAGCTTGGCCTTAACGCCGGTGTTCGCTGGGCAGTGTAACGTCCTGATTTCCAAAATATCTCGCTGGCTACGTAATCGGGCGGCTAGCTCGGGGAGGTTGTGGGATCATTCCACCAAACTTATATTGGGTTATTGCCTTTGACCAAAGATAACGCAAGTGTTGTGTTGGGATCGTAAAGATTTATTTGTCTCCTCGCGGCTCTTCCTCTACTGCTGCTCCTCGTCGTTGTCCTCTGCGGCGTCCCTCTTCGTCGCTGTCTTCTGCGGCGTCGCTCCTTGTCGTCGACTGCTTGTTGGTGTCTTTTTCGTAACGGCTCCTCTGAAACTCTGGATGTTATGCGAACCTGACTGACGGGAAGCGCAAGGTGTTTCGTTATCGCTTTCGTTGGCTTAAGTTGCCAGGGATGCATCGGTGTGACCGTTCATTGAGAAATCCAGTATTTTCTTGTACCCATCGATTGCAACTATCGATCGACCGCCTCTCGTCCAGGCGCCCCCGTCCCTAATTTTCTCAATGGCCTCGTTGTTTTGCAAAAATTCTGAAAACGGTGAGTAAATTTGACATTTTGAGACTTTTCCTTGACTAACGTTTCTTTTCTTTCCAGCAATACCATGTTCATGAAGCCCCTGCCATGTCTCGGGGTGCTGAGCGGTCCAGGCGTGCCCCGAGAGTGACTTCCAGGACCATACATCCCTGGTCATGTCCAGCAGCCAGGCATCGGTTTACACCCGATTGGCGCAGCCGAATCCTCTTACCACAAGCAGGTGGTTCTTGCCCAGCTCCACCTGGATTTGTCCGTACCGCGAACTGGGTCGCGTGTTGCCCACGAGGAGCGGCTGCCACCAGCGCTGCTCCGGCAGGTTAAGCACCCACGTATCGTTCGAGTTAACGTTGACATCGTCCTATATTTGGTAGCCGCCAAAGATGACCATTCGATCGCCGTTCACAGTGGCCGAGTGTCCAGCCATGGGCGGTGGACAGGACAGTGAGTTGTGCAGCAGCCAGCGGTTCTTGCCAGATCATAGTTGTGCAGCTCGTCGACCGCTTCCCAAATGGTGGCCTCCTCCTCCGCCTCGTTCTGCGCGGCCACGTTCATGTGACTGTGTCTGCTAATTTTTACGGCTTTTTACGGCTTTTTAACCCTCCCTTTCCGGCTCTCGCGCTCCTGATTGTGTGTGTCTGTGTGTGTGTGCCAACCGTTAAGCTCGATACCGTGTATCGTCCTCCCCTTTTTTCGGTTAGGGTACAGTGCTCCTCGGATACGACGGACTTGTTGTGACTGCCCCTCCTTGCTTTGCGGTTTTAACGGTCTTATGTGTTTTTCTTTCTTTGCCCGTGTTTTCTTCCCGCAGGTTGCAAATAACCGGAAAGTCAAAATTTATTATTTTAATCGGCCCTTCGTATCTGGGAGCCAGTTTTGCCGCGAATCCTTCTGCTGCCCTTGATAGCTGGTGATTGACCCATACCGTGTCTCCGATCTGCGGTCTCCAAAGGCGCCTCCGGAGATTGTAGTGGCGCGCCTGATCCATCTGACCAGCTCGAAGATTTCGTTTAGTTCTTTCGCGTTTTCCGACACGGTTTGAGTTTCCCTTCCTGTGCCGGTGGTTTATTTATCAAATAACGCGCTCGGCAACCTGGGCTCTCTACCCTGCGTGACAAAGGCCGGGAATACCTTGTGGACTCTGCCACACTAGTGTTCACGGCCAGCCTCAGTTCTGCGAACTGGGCGACCAGTTTCACCTTTTTATTCGCCCTCTCCGTAGGATTTCCTTGTGGCGTGTACGGGGCTGTGAACTGGTGCCGCACTCTCAACTCTGCCAAGAACCGCATGAACGCCCTGCTTGTGAATTGGACCCCGTTGTCGGTGATCAAAACCTTCGGCACGCCGTACCTTGAGATAATCCTTTCCCGGATTGCCTTTTCCAGCGTTTCGGTGGTAGCCCTACGCATCGGCACTATTTCCGTCCTCTTCAATAACCGATCTACGAGCACTAGTAGCATCGAGTTCCCGTGCTTCGACCGAGGGAGCGGCCCAACGAAATCGGCGCATACTGTGACCCAGGGCTCCTCTGGGATCTTTGTGAGCATTTTTCCGGCTGCCTGCAGCTGACTGGGCTTGTACGTGAGGCAGCTCTCACAGTTCCGCACGTACTTCCTAATGTCGCTGTGCATGCCCGGCCAATGATACCTCGTTGCGACCCTCGCATAACCTCGTTATGGCTGGAGGACGGAATCGGAGTCCCGTCTTCACTTCGCCACTGGCTGTTCCATGATGTGTGTACTTGTGTGTGTGTGCTTGACCGTTACTTTGCAAGACGTTATGATATATGGTGGTTCAGAATTTTCCAAACTTGGTTTATGCGAAGTCAACATGCAGATCGCGTAACGTTATGATATATATTGCTTCAGAATTTTCCAAACTTGTCTTGAGCGAAGTCGAGAGCTTCGCCTTAACGCCGGTGTTCGCTGGGCAGTGTAACGTCCTGATTTCCAAAATATCTCGCTGGCTACGTAATCGGGCGGCTAGCTCGGGGAGGCTGTGGGATCATTCCACCAAACTTATATTGGTTATTGCCTTTGACCAAAGATAACGCAAGGGTTGTGTTGGGATCGTAAAGGTTTTATTTGTCTCCTCGCGGCTCTTCCTCTACTGCTGCTCCTCGTCGTTGTCCTCTGCGGCGTCCCTCTTCGTCGCTGTCTTCTGCGGCGTCGCTCCTTGTCGTCGACTGCTTGTTGGTGTCTTTTTCGTAACGGCTCCTCTGAAACTCTGGATGTTATGCGAACCTGACTGACGGGAAGCGCAAGGTGTTTCGTTATCGCTTTCGTTGGCTTAAGTTGCCAGGGATGCATCGGTGTGACCGTTCATCGCTGGGCAGTGTAACGTCCTGATTTCCAAAATATCTCGCTGGCTACGTAATCGGGCGGCTAGCTCGGGGAGGTTGTGGGATCATTCCACCAAACTTATATTGGGTTATTGCCTTTGACCAAAGATAACGCAAGTGTTGTGTTGGGATCGTAAAGATTTATTTGTCTCCTAGCGGCTCTTCCTCTACTGCTGCTCCTCGTCGTTGTCCTCTGCGGCGTCCCTCTTCGTCGCTGTCTTCTGCGGCGTCGCTCCTTGTCGTCGACTGCTTGTTGGTGTCTTTTTCGTAACGGCTCCTCTGAAACTCTGGATGTTATGCGAACCTGACTGACGGGAAGCGCAAGGTGTTTCGTTATCGCTTTCGTTGGCTTAAGTTGCCAGGGATGCATCGGTGTGACCGTTCATTGAGAAATCCAGTATTTTCTTGTACCCATCGATTGCAACTATCGATCGACCGCCTCTCGTCCAGGCGCCCCCGTCCCTAATTTTCTCAATGGCCTCGTTGTTTTGCAAAAATTCTGAAAACGGTGAGTAAATTTGACATTTTGAGACTTTTCTTTGACTAACGTTTCTTTTCTTTCCAGCAATACCATGTTCATGAAGCCCCTGCCATGTCTCGGGGTGCTGAGCGGTCCAGGCGTGCCCCGAGAGTGACTTCCAGGACCATACATCCCTGGTCATGTCCAGCAGCCAGGCATCGGTTTACACCCGATTGGCGCAGCCGAATCCTCTTACCACAAGCAGGTGGTTCTTGCCCAGCTCCACCTGGATTTGTCCGTACCGCGAACTGGGTCGCGTGTTGCCCACGAGGAGCGGCTGCCACCAGCGCTGCTCAACTGCTTGTTGGTGTCTTTTTCGTAACGGCTCCTCTGAAACTCTGGATGTTATGCGAACCTGACTGACGGGAAGCGCAAGGTGTTTCGTTATCGCTTTCGTTGGCTTAAGTTGCCAGGGATGCATCGGTGTGACCGTTCATTGAGAAATCCAGTATTTTCTTGAACCCATCGATCGCAACTATCGATCGACCGCCTCTCGTCCAGGCGCCCCCGTCCCTAATTTTCTCAATGGCCTCGTTGTTTTGCAAAAATTCTGAAAACGGTGAGTAAATTTGACATTTTGAGACTTTACCTTGACTAACGTTTCTTTTCTTTCCAGCAATACCATGTTCATGAAGCCCCTGCCATGTCTCGGGGTGCTGAGCGGTCCAGGCGTGCGCCGAGAGTGACTTCCAGGATTATACATCCCTGGTCATGTCCAGCAGCCAGGCATCGGTTTACACCCGATTGGCGCAGCCGAATCCTCTTACCACAAGCAGGTGGTTCTTGCCCAGCTCCACCTGGATTTGTCCGTACCGCGAACTGGGTCGCGTGTTGCCCACGAGGAGCGGCTGCCACCAGCGCTGCTCCGGCAGGTTAAGCACCCACGTATCGTTCGAGTTAACGTTGACATCGTCCTATATTTGGTAGCCGCCAAAGATGACCATTCGATCGCCGTTCACAGTGGCCGAGTGTCCAGCCATGGGCGGTGGACAGGACAGTGAGTTGCGCAGCAGCCAGCGGTTCTTGCCAGATCATAGTTGTGCAGCTCGTCGACCGCCTCCCAAATGGTGGCCTCCTCCTCCGCCTCGTTCTGCGCGGCCACGTTCATGTGACTGTGTCTGCTGATTCGGCTCCGGCTGTTCCCTGGCGTGCTCCTCCATCACCTCGCGCTCCACCTGCTTGTTGCTGCTACGGCTTTTTAACCCTCCCTTTCCGGCTCTCGCGCTCCTGATTGTGTGTGTCTGTGTGTGTGTGCCAACCGTTAAGCTCGATACCGTGTATCGTCCTCCCCTTTTTTCGGTTAGGGTACAGTGCTCCTCGGATACGACGGACTTGTTGTGACTGCCCCTCCTTGCTTTGCGGTTTTAACGGTCTTATGTGTTTTTCTTTCTTTGCCCGTGTTTTCTTGCCGCAGGTTGCAAATAACCGGAAAGTCAAAATTTATTATTTTAATCGGACCTTCGTATCTGGGAGCCAGTTTTGCCGCGAATCCTTCTGCTGCCCTTGATAGCTGGTGATTGACCCATACCGTGTCTCCGATCTGCGGTCTCCAAAGGCGCCTCCGGAGATTGTAGTGGCGCGCCTGATCCATCTGACCAGCTCGAAGATTTCGTTTAGTTCTTTCGCGTTTTCCGACACGGTTTGAGTTTCCCTTCCTGTGCCGGTGGTTTATTTATCAGATAACGCGCTCGGCAACCTGGGCTCTCTACCCTGCGTGACAAAGGCCGGGAATACCTTGTGGACTCTGCCACACTACTGTTCACGGCCAGCCTCAGTTCTGCGAACTGGGCGACCAGTTTCACCTTTTTATTCGCCCTCTCCGTAGGATTTCCTTGTGGCGTGTACGGGGCTGTGAACTGGTGCCGCACTCTCAACTCTGCCAAGAACCGCATGAACGCCCTGCTTGTGAATTGGACCCCGTTGTCGGTGATCAAAACCTTCGGCACGCCGTACCTTGAGATAATCCTTTCCCGGATTGCCTTTTCCAGCGTTTCGGTGGTAGCCCTACGCATCGGCACTATTTCCGTCCTCTTCGATAACCGATCTACGAGCACTAGTAGCATCGAGTTCCCGTGTTTCGACCGAGGGAGCGGCCCAACGAAATCGGCGCATACTGTGACCCAGGGCTCCCCTGGGATCTTTGTGAGCATTTTTCCGGCTGCCTGCAGCTGACTGGGCTTGTACGTGAGGCAGCTCTCACAGTTCCGCACGTACTTCCTAATGTCGCTGTGCATGCCCGGCCAATGATACCTCGTTGCGACCCTCGCATAACCTCGTTATGGCTGGAGGACGGAATCGGAGTCCCGTCTTCACTTCGCCACTGGCTGTTCCATGATGTGTGTACTTGTGTGTGTGTGCTTGACCGTTACTTTCGATACCGTGTATCGTCCTCCCCCTTTCTTCGGTTAATGTACAGTGCTCCTCCGATACGCCGGATTTGTTGAGACTGCCCCTCTTTGCTTTGCGGTTTTAACTGGCTTATGTGTGTTTTTCTTTCTTTGCCCGTGTGTTCGTGCCGCAGGTTGCAAATAACCGGAGAGTCGAAATTAATTATTTTAAACGGCCCTTCGTATCTGGGGGCCAGTTTCGCCGCGAATCCTTCTGCTGCCTTGGATAGATGGTGCTTCTTGGCGCATACCGTGTCTCTGTGGTAACCAAGGGCGCCTCCGGAGATTGTAGTGGCGCGCCTGATCCTGCGCCGCCTTCTCCATTTTCCGTCTGACCAGTTCGAAGATTTCGTTTATTTTTTTTTGCATTTACCGACGGGGTCTGGGTCTCCCTTCCTGTGCCGGCGGTTTCTTTATCAAACAACGCGCTCGGTAACCTGGGCTCTCTACCCTGCGTGACGAATGCCGGTGAATACCCTGTGGACTTGGCTGTTCACGGCCAGCTGCAATTCCGGCCATTTCTCATCCCACGTTATCTGGTCTTGTCGGGCAAACTGGGCGATCATTGTTTTTACCGTTCTATTGGCCCTCTCCGTGGGATTATCTTATGGCGTGTACTGGTGACGCACTCCCAACTCTGTCAAGAACCGCTTGAACGCGCTGCTCGTGAATTGCACCCCCTTATCGGTGATCAAGACCTTCCGCACGCCGTACCTTGAGACAATCCTTTCCCGGATTGCGTTTTCCAGCGTCTCTGTCCACTTCGAGAACCGATCTACGAGCACTAGTGGCATCGAGTTCCCGTGCTTCGACCGAGGAAGCGGCCCAACGAAATCGGCGCATACTGTGGCCAAGGATTCCTCTTGGATCTGTGTCAGCATTTTTCCGGCTGCCTGCAGCTGACTGGGCTTGTACCTGCTGCAGCTCTCACAGTTCCGCACGTACTTCCTAATGTCGCGGTGCATGCCCGGCCAATGATACCTCGCTGCCACCCTCGCGATCGTCTTCAGACTGCCCATGTGTCTGGCCGTCGGCATATCGTGGTTCTCGGCCATGACTCGCTGCCTTGACCCGATTGGTACGCATAGCTTCCATGCGACCACATCCTCGTTGCCCGCTCTGTGAGGAATGTGCCGGTACAGCCGGTCGGCCTCCACTAAATAGTCCGGATATTTTTGCAAAATTGGCTAAAGCTGGCAAAGGTTCCGAAAAGTTTAACGGCTGAAGTGCAAATTTTAGGTATTTTTTCTGCAGTCTCTCAATTCTATTGATATGAACAACACCTGAAAAGTTCCAAATAAAGGAAGCATATTCCACTCTTGAACGCACAAATGATGAGAACACTTTCAGTCGTGAGTATGGGTCCTTAAAAAGTATAGTGTTTCTTTGACAAATCCGAACATTGCATACGCCTTCGGCAGAATATGGTTTATATGGTTAATAAACAAAAATTTACTGTCGAAGAGGACCCCAAGATCTCAGTAAGTGCAGAGAGTGAGTGGTTATTAATAACATAAGTAGAAAGAATATTTAAGACACATTTACTATAGCGAACAGGTTGAGAGGCAAATTGTTCTGAATACACCATAAACTAATATTGTTAAAGTCCGATCGTAGCAAATAACTGGCATTTAAGGAATTCACTGGCATGTAAATTTTAAGGTCATCCGCATAAAGAAGATACTTGGCAGATTGATTGCAGAAACAAATGACATTAATGAAAATAATAAAAAAAAGGACCAAGAGAACTGCCTTGAGGAAGACCAGAGGTTGCTTCATAGAAGCTAGAAACAAACCCGATGACTTCAACATGATAGGATCGGTTTGCCAAATAAGAAGAGATCCAATTTAGAAAAGAACCGTGAATACCAAGGCAATCACTTACCAATCACCAACCAAGCTGGCATGATCAAAATTATACATAGGAATAAAGTTCACAATTGCTAAGAAATTATAAAATTCAATATTAAAGCATAAGTGCTGTAACGTACACACTTAGGCGTACGATACAATTTTTGAATAATAATATGTTAGGTTATAGGTATAAGCGTCGGACCGTGAATATTAAATATTAAGTTAGTAGTATGTAAGTTATAGGTGTAAGTGATCCATAATGAATAATAAGTTTTAAGTTGAAATTGAATATTAAGCTAAGTTCCTAACCCGAGTGGCAACGCCAACAGATTTTTAGTGGGTAAGGAAAAATACTAGAAATTAAGAAATATACTAGAAATCCCGAAAGCGGGAAAAAGAGAGCGTGGGGAAGGTGGTCTCACACCGATCGAGCAGGCGGTCTCTGGTGCCGGAAAAGTAGAACGGAGCGGACGCGCCTCCCTTAACTCGCTTGCCGGATAATTCGAGTTGCGCCTCGACCGCGCGAAGGCACGCGGTTCGTGAAGAAGTGGACGAGTGATTGTTTTGAGGTTAGTGTATGCAAAATTCCTATCCGTCAAACAAAGGCGGTGTAGCGGACTCGTAGGAAGACAGTAGATAAATAAAAAAGGATAATAATAATAATAATAAAAATAGAATAATAAAACAAAGTAAATTCCATGATCGTGATTCTTTTTATTTATAGTAGCCTAGCTCCCTTCCTCGTAGTGCATGTGACCTGTACGTGGACATCCGTCCCGTCCGGTCTGGTATCCTAACCTCACTCCCCGTAGTATTTGGGACCTGTACGTGGACACCCGGCCCGTCTGGTCCAGTATCTTGGTTCCTCACATCGTAGCATTTGAGACCCGACGTGGACACCCATCCCGTTCGGTCTAGTATCTTAGATTCCCCCCCCCCCCCCTCGTAGTGCATGGGGCCTGTACGTGGACATCCGTCCCGTCCGGTCTAGTATCTTAACCTCACTCCCCGTAGTATTTGGGACCTGTACGTGGACACCCGGCCCGTCTGGTCCAGTATCTTGGTTCCCCACATCGTAGCACTTGAGACCCGACGTGGACACCCATCCCGTTCGGTCTAGTACCTTAGATTCCCCTCCTCGTAGTGCATGTGACCTGTACGTGGACACCCGGCCCGTCTGGTCTAGTACCCTAGTTTTCCTCCTCGTAGCGCATGCGACCGGCACGTGGACACCCGGCCCGTCTGGTCTAGTACAATAGCTTTTCTCTTCGTAGTGCATGTGACCTGCGCGCGGACATCATTCCCGACTGGTCAATCGTACCGCCATCCTTTCACCTCAATCCCCCCTCGTGTCTGACAAACCCTATCCGGCTTGGCCTCGCCCGAAGGTCCAGCCCGGTGGATTTTTGGCATCCGATACATCGAGAACGACTTGCGCGCGACGCAACTCCCCGGTCCTACTCTCGCGAAATAGTATCCTGGCTTGGCCTCGTCCGAAGGTCCAGCCCGGTGAATTTTTGGCCTGCGACATGCGGAAAGCGACTTACGTGTCCCAATCGCGGAAGTGATCGGCGGGACTACCCGGCGTCCCCATACTCGCGAAACCGTTCGTCTGGCTTGGCCTCGCCCCAAGGTCCAGCCCGTGGAATTTTTCACCCAGGAGCAAGACACGGCGTGACCAGCTCCGACACCAACTCTCTCTCCCCCGGCGTCTATGAGAACCTTCGGCGTGACTCCCCAAACGACTCATTCACTCGTTGAATGATACTCTCTAGTCCGGTGTTTCGGTGATTTACAAATTTCTTGTAAAGGACTCCTGGATCTGACTGAGATCTGTACCCCGGCCAGAGAGCATCCTTACAAGTGGCGCCCGAACAGGGACACCGAGACTAGCTAGAGAATCACCCAAGTGGCTTAAAGACCCACTGAAGAAAAAGAAGGGTAGAGTCACCCGAACCGATCTCCGGAAGGATCTAGAAGACTCGAGAAGGAAGTTCACACCAAACTAAATCGAAAAGGATAACCAACGATGAGTAACCCTAAGGAATCTGACGGTGAGTACGAAGAAGCCGATTTTGTTAAGAATCCAGGTATAGGAGTCCGCTGGATATACGCTCGCCGGAAAGATGAACTCAGCGCTCTCGCCCTGGAGTTTGGTTTTAAAGCCGACGGAACCGTCGAGGAGACCAGGAAGGTATTCGCCAACCTCGTCAACACAGGGTCGTTCCCACAAAGTGTGTGGGACCGACTGGCTCAGTTGCAGGAGCAATATAGTAGCCGGACCCCAAGTCCGAACCCTCCAGGCAGGAACGGTGAGACGGGACAGTTCGCAGAATCCCTCACCATTCCCATGACGACCGGAGCCACATCGATCGGGACACCAGCCCGCCATCGAGGGATCCACCCAGGATCGACGCACGGTAGCTGGATGCCACCGGTAGACGCCCGCTTACCCGCCAATCTACAAGGACAAGACACACGGAGCAGCACGGCTCCAACTCAACATCTGCTCCCCGAGAAGATGCACAAATGGAATCTACGGTTCGATGGGAGTTCGGATCCGTTGACTCTCATCGCCGCGCTCGAGGAAAAAATGACGACATACAGGATAAATCCAGAGGAGGTACCCCGCGTTATGTCCGAGATCTTGGAGGGCCCAGCGGCACGATGGTTTCGCACGAGCCACCTACAGTCGGCCTCATGGGGAACTTTCAGGAGGGAATTCCTCGACTTCTTCCTACCACCTCGATATTTCGAGCGGTTGGAAGATGAGATACGGACCCACGTGCAGCGGAGAGGAGAGCCTTTCAAGACCTACTTGATCGAGCTCAGAACCAAGATGCAGCAAGCCGGTTATCGAGAAGAGGAAGAATTGTACCGGGCATATGAAAACATGGCTCCAGAATACCGACTGTATATTAAACGCAGTGAATTCGAGACTTTGACACAACTGACCCATATGGCCACAGAATATGAGAGTGTCAAACAACTCGAGACGACTCGACGCGAGCCAAAAGTAACCACGGACCGGAAGCAAGAAGAACCTCAACTTCGCCGATCGCCGAACCCATTCCGGAATCCGGTGAATTTAACGCAGACAGGACACGTGACCCATCAGATGATCGGTCAAGGAACCTCTCGAGTAGATATAAGGCGGGCTTGTAATCGCTGTGGAGAGAACGGACATCTCCAAAGGAACTGCCCCAATCCACGTCGGGATTTCTGTTGGGACTGTGGACGATCAGGAGTTTTAACGATAGAATGTTGCCGTCGAAATGCGTCGGGAAACGGAGAACGCCTCCGCCGGAACCCGGGTGCGGCGGAGACGAACGGAGCAGCAACCCGACCCCAGTAAAACCCCCGTTGAGATTACACGGCGGGCTCATCACAGCAGCGATAGAAGTCGGAGGACAACGTGTGGACGCCACCATCGATACAGGGGCATCGAGGAGTTTCGTCAGTGAAAGTTTTTCTCGACTGGCCGCGCGTGCAGACGAGTTACAGGATGTTGTCACTAGAATAGCGTTGGCCGATCGGTCATGTCTGGATGTGACAAAGCTCTGGCGAACCTCGGTTACGTTGGCCGGCACTACGGTGCTCTTACCCATGTTAGTAATGCCCACCATGTTAGATCGTATAATACTTGGAATGGACTTCCTCAAAGTAGCGGGAACTCAGGTGCGATGCGGTCGAGCTACCCTCGACTTGCAAAATGAAGCCCAAGCGGCGGGAGACCATTTTTTACAGCCAGTACTTATAAAGGCGCGGGGCAACCAGGAGAAAACGGTACACCCTGTTGCGGTTGGTGCCCATTTGGGAACTGCCAGGCCAGAAGAAGCAGAGATACCCAGTCCTATTCCCACGCGAACTATAACCCCGAACATCAATGCCGGTGCGCCCATTAGGTTGGGGACGGTAGAAGACGAAGAACAGCGACAGAGCACATTATTGAGTCCGGCGCAACAAAGCTTCATCGATCGGGAACTGGCCTTATTCGAGAAACTGCACGGGGTGTCTCACGTCGCCGAGCACACCATCGTCATGCGCGACGACAAGCCCGTAAAACAAAGATATTATCCCCGGAACCCCGCGATGCAACATGTCATCGATGCCCAAGTAGACGAACTGCTCCGTGACGGGGCCATCGAACCCTCCAGAAGCCCACACAGCGCTCCCATCGTATTGGTCAAGAAGAAAACTGGCGATTGGCGCATGTGTATAGATTACCGTCAGTTAAACGCACACTCAGTGCCCGACGCCTACCCAGTCCCGAGAATCAATCACATTTTGGAAAAATTACGCCACGCCCGATATATCTCCACGTTGGACTTGAAGCACGGCTATTGGCAAATTCCCATGGCTAGGGATAGTCGCCAATATACAGCGTTCACGGTCCCTGGGAGAGGATTGTATCAATGGAAGGTCATGCCCTTCGGGTTGCATTCTGCCAGCGCCACGTTTCAACGCGCTCTGGATAGTGTAATCGGCGTGGAAATGGAACCGGTCGCCTTCGCTTACCTAGACGATATTATTATCATAAGCGCGACAGAAGACCAGCACTTTACTCATCTCTCGGAAGTTTTCCGCAGATTGCGGGCCGCGAATTTAAGGATAAATCCAAAGAAGTGTTGCTTCTTCAAGCAGAAACTCGTCTACCTCGGCCACGTCATCAGCAGTGACGGAATCCAGACTGATCCCGAGAAGGTGTCTGCTATCAACGGGTTGAAGGTCCCCTCTAACTTAAAGGAACTCCGCCAATGGATCGGGATGGCCTCGTGGTATCGGCGATTTGTCCCTAGCTTCGCGACTATCGTGCAACCGATGACCGCGCTACTAAAGAAAGGACGGAAGTGGACCTGGGGACCAGAACAGCAAGCCGCCTTGGAAGAAATTAAAAGATGCCTGACTACTGCTCCCGTATTAGGCTGTCCGGATTTCGACCAGAAGTTTATTTTGCAAACAGACGCGAGTGACGTCGGCTTGGGCGTAGTTTTATCACAGGGCTCCGAAAGTCAAGAGAAGGTCATCGCATACGCTAGCCGCCGATTAACCTCCGCGGAACAAAATTACACTACCACGGAGAAAGAGTGTCTGGCCATAATCTGGGCAATCAGGAAGATGCGGTGCTACTTGGAAGGGTACCGATTCGAGGTCGTTACCGACCATCTAGCTCTCAAGTGGCTAAATTCTATTGAGAGCCCTTCTGGCCGAATAGCGCGTTGGGCGCTAGAATTGCAGCAATTCCAATTCGACGTACGCTATCGACGAGGTAAATTGAACGTCGTGGCCGACGCACTTTCTCGACAGCCTTGTGAGATACTGCAGGGTGCTGTCGAACTCGAGGACCACTGCGACTGGATCAAAAGGATGAAGGAGCAAATACAGGAGGAACCCGAGAAATTCGCTGACTACATGATCGAAAACGACCAGCTCTACAGGAACATGGGTTACCGAGCTGACGATGAGGACTACTTCCCGTGGAAGCTCTGTGTGCCAACTTCTCGTAGAAGCCGCGTCTTACGTGAATGTCACGATTCCCCGACCGCAGGACACTTGGGAGTCCGAAAAACAATTACGCGTCTGACCCAGAGGTATTTCTGGCCCGGTATGTATCGCGACGCGAAACGCCATGTTCGCCATTGTGAATCTTGTCAAAAGTTTAAGACGGAACAAACCAAAGCGGCAGGTAAGATGCTAACCCGGGTTGTCAGCGAACCTTTCGACATTCTCTGCGCGGATTTTGTAGGCCCGCTACCCCGGTCAAAACAAGGTAATACCATGCTTCTGGTGTTTCACGACGTATTTTCGAAATGGGTAGAACTGATACCACTCCGGAAAGCCACCGCAGCTCAAGTGCAGAAAGCGTTTCGGGAACGTATACTTGCACGAGTGGGCATTCCCCGGAAGTTCGTGTGCGACAATGGAACCCAGTTCACAAGCCGGGTCCTGAAAGACTATTTCACCAAGCTCGGCGTAGAAGTCCAGTACACGGCTCCATATTGTCCACAAGAGAATCCCACAGAAAGGACCAACCGCACTGTGAAGACGCTGATATCCCAGCTGTCGGAAGGCGACCAGAGTTCGTGGGATAATATGCTGCCAGAGATATCCCTCGCGATCAATAGCAGTGTATCGGATTCGACGGGGTATAGTCCCGCGTTCCTAACTCAAGGACGGGAACCACGCTTGCCTGCGATGCTGTATGATGAACTGACCCCCGGATCGGCGGTCGTGCATACAGGTCCTGAAGACAAGGCGTCTCACCTCAAAGGCATCTTCGACATCGTACGAGCGAATCTTCAGCGAGCGTCTCAAGACCAGGCGAGACATTATAACCTACGAAGGCGAGAATGGAGACCCACGCTCGGCGGTCAAGTTTGGCTGCGTCAGCATCCCTTATCGAAAGCAGTCGAGGGATTCGCCGCCAAACTTGCTCCCAAGTATGACGGCCCTTATACCGTTACGAAGTTCACATCTCCGAACTTGGTACGCCTGCAACGTCCCGGAGATCGACGGCGACGCATCGCCAACATATCCCAGCTCAAACCGTACTACGCAGAAGCCCCTCCGGATAGGATCGACGATAGTATTGTCGGATCGAACGACCCGATGCAGTAAGCGGCATACAGCCGCAGAATAGTATAACAACTAGTCTAGTAAACATTGTATAACCACGGTATAACCACTGTATAACCACCGAATAACCATTGTGTAACCAGTCGAGTAACTATTGTATAACCATTATAATAGATTAAGGCCGAGTCCTTTGTTAGCTACACCGTCAGGTAGGGAGTTCGAAGAGGTGGGGCAATATCAATAAGTTAAGTTTACCATTTCAGATGGATGAAGTAATTGTGTTGTCGGACGACTCCAACGACACGGAGGTCTTCCACATGGAGACGGGTCATCATGACGGAGCCGACGAAGCGATGGAAAGGGAGTTCCTCACGTCGGACGGCGAAACAGACGGTAGCTCGGTGGAGACAGACGACTGTTCTCAGGCTCCGGAAGGATCCCGGTTCGCAGGACTCCGCGGAGGCTTGTGGAGCCCCCGACCCGACGGGTCGCGACAATATCATCATCCGACGTCGCCCCAGTCCGCTCCCTAACGCCTGGAAGACGACGCCAGTGACCAGGATTCGGAGATGTTCAGCAGGCCCCCACGTTCCAGGGAAAGCTCACCAGGTGGGTCCAGCGGTTACCCCAACGGACGACGACCAGGGGAGCCGTACCATACGGAGTCCCGACGGCCCACCTCGGGGGAGGAGTACCCGTGGACCCGACGCGACCCTCGGTCAGGTCATCCGGGTTACCCAAGGCCCAGTCTTCCGCGATTCCCGGACGTGGAACATTCGTACCATCATACGTCCGAAGACCAGGTCTGCCGGTATGCGGGACACGTCTCGTTCATGCGCATCGACGTCCGCTCGGTGGTAGTCAAAGTCCCGGGGTTACCAGCAGAGGGACCCTACGTCGACGAGCCGCCATCCCCGCCTCTGCCCCCGGCGTTGGAAAACAGCAGAGTGATAGATCCCGACGTTGATGTCGAGAAGGCAGTCGGCGAGAGGATAGGACAACCGAGGACCCCGCCCCGGCGTACTGTAGTGCCCCCCGTGTCGGTTTCTCTAGGGGTTCAGACATCCCCAGCCGTGGAGCGGGTCAAGGAGACGAAAATGTCTAGCCAGAGTACCCAGACCTCTCCGGCTAACCAAGTTCGGGTACAGGAGGTAGAACCCGTACAGGAAGCGGGACTCCCCGAACCCAGGGTCATAACATCTGACTCCCCGGATCCCGTATACCTGGCGGGATTCGAACTGATCTCCGACAGCGAGGACGACGAAGGGGAAAGGCCATTATTCCGCCGGTGCTTCCAGACGTCGCCGCAGCAGGATCCGCGGGACGTGGATACCTCGGCCAGATCTCGGCCAGATTACCCCTATCGAGGCGACGCTGGACAGCGGTGGGACGGGGACGTAGATCCCCAGCACTTCCCTAGCTGTGCTCATCCAATCGACCAGCTGACCGAGTGGGAAGATCGCTTGCTGGACCAGGTCCTAATGGACATTTCGGAGATCGATTCGACCGAATCCGCCGCTAGGAATACCCCACCGAATGCCACGACGACGGACGGCGTAGAAGTCGTATCGAATTCCGCACTGAGGTTGACGGAACCCACAGGAGGGGAGGACGACCTCTGCCCGTTGCCGGAGGGCTGGATTGGTGGTAGCGGTTTACGTTACCTACCCAGGCGTATCGTCCGGGAGATCGAGAGGAAGGTAGCGACCCGGGCCGGCCGCGGACGCCGAGTCCGCATAGCCATAGGAGGTGACGGACTCCGCTTCATCGTCACCATCAAGAGCGACGGGCGCCTCTTTATCGCGCCGCGGGAAGAAAGGGGGGGGTGTAACGTACACACTTAGGCGTACGATACAATTTTTGAATAATAATATGTTAGGTTATAGGTATAAGCGTCGGACCGTGAATATTAAATATTAAGTTAGTAGTATGTAAGTTATAGGTGTAAGTGATCCATAATGAATAATAAGTTTTAAGTTGAAATTGAATATTAAGCTAAGTTCCTAACCCGAGTGGCAACGCCAACAGATTTTTAGTGGGTAAGGAAAAATACTAAAAATTAAGAAATATACTAGAAATCCCGAAAGCGGGAAAAAGAGAGCGTGGGGAAGGTGGTCTCACACCGATCGAGCAGGCGGTCTCTGGTGCCGGAAAAGTAGAACGGAGCGGACGCGCCTCCCTTAACTCGCTTGCCGGATAATTCGAGTTGCGCCTCGACCGCGCGAAGGCACGCGGTTCGTGAAGAAGTGGACGAGTGATTGTTTTGAGGTTAGTGTATGCAAAATTCCTATCCGTCAAACAAAGGCGGTGTAGCGGACTCGTAGGAAGACAGTAGATAAATAAAAAAGGATAATAATAATAATAATAAAATAGAATAATAAAACAAAGTAAATTCCATGATCGTGATTCTTTTTATTTATAGTAGCCTAGCTCCCTTCCTCGTAGTGCATGTGACCTGTACGTGGACATCCGTCCCGTCCGGTCTGGTATCCTAACCTCACTCCCCGTAGTATTTGGGACCTGTACGTGGACACCCGGCCCGTCTGGTCCAGTATCTTGGTTCCTCACATCGTAGCATTTGAGACCCGACGTGGACACCCATCCCGTTCGGTCTAGTATCTTAGATTCCCCCCCCCCCCCCTCGTAGTGCACGTGGACATCCGTCCCGTCCGGTCTAGTATCTTAACCTCACTCCCCGTAGTATTTGGGACCTGTACGTGGACACCCGGCCCGTCTGGTCCAGTATCTTGGTTCCCCACATCGTAGCACTTGAGACCCGACGTGGACACCCATCCCGTTCGGTCTAGTACCTTAGATTCCCCTCCTCGTAGTGCATGTGACCTGTACGTGGACACCCGGCCCGTCTGGTCTAGTACCCTAGTTTTCCTCCTCGTAGCGCATGCGACCGGCACGTGGACACCCGGCCCGTCTGGTCTAGTACAATAGCTTTTCTCTTCGTAGTGCATGTGACCTGCGCGCGGACATCATTCCCGACTGGTCAATCGTACCGCCATCCTTTCACCTCAATCCCCCCTCGTGTCTGACAAACCCTATCCGGCTTGGCCTCGCCCGAAGGTCCAGCCCGGTGGATTTTTGGCATCCGATACATCGAGAACGACTTGCGCGCGACGCAACTCCCCGGTCCTACTCTCGCGAAATAGTATCCTGGCTTGGCCTCGTCCGAAGGTCCAGCCCGGTGAATTTTTGGCCTGCGACATGCGGAAAGCGACTTACGTGTCCCAATCGCGGAAGTGATCGGCGGGACTACCCGGCGTCCCCATACTCGCGAAACCGTTCGTCTGGCTTGGCCTCGCCCCAAGGTCCAGCCCGTGGAATTTTTCACCCAGGAGCAAGACACGGCGTGACCAGCTCCGACACCAACTCTCTCTCCCCCGGCGTCTATGAGAACCTTCGGCGTGACTCCCCAAACGACTCATTCACTCGTTGAATGATACTCTCTAGTCCGGTGTTTCGGTGATTTACAAATTTCTTGTAAAGGACTCCTGGATCTGACTGAGATCTGTACCCCGGCCAGAGAGCATCCTTACAGTGCATATGATGAACATCACAACTAGAAATACTAAATTCAGCAAGGCTTACCGAGGAATGAACAATAGATGATGAATATTAAATCTAATAGCCTATGCAAATCAATAAAAATGTAATTTATTTGGGTAAGGCCCATACTCTAACAATTATCGATGACAATAATTTCATGTGGCTGGTGTACATTGCCAGGCACCATAGCATGGGATTGCGGATCACATGACCATACAACAGATCCCAAATTGAAATCTCCTGTCACAACAAGACCAACAGTGTCATCTATGCTGGCATGTAAGCTGGCGATGATATTCATATGCGCCTGATAAAGCGTAAAGTCACTTCCAGGGGGAATATAAGAAGCAACTATTACAGTCTTCCCAGACAATCCAGATACCTCAACAGCCAACTGGTCCAGAAGAGAGTCCTCTTTTGAAAGTACAGCTGTGCAGCAGGAGAAGGTACGGCGGATAGCCACGATAACGCCTCCACCTCTCTCGCACTTCATTCTGCTGAAGTCTCTATCCTTGCGATAGACATGGAATAAGTTAGTATCGAAGAGCTCATTGGAGTTGAAGTTGGGGTTGAGCCATGTTTCAACCAATATTATTATGTCATAATCGCTGTTGGAAGTGCTCATGAAGACGGACTGAGTTTTGGTTCTAATTCCAGATATGTTTTGAAAATAAATTTTAAGGCAATTACTTCCAATTCTTTTGTCTGATGAATTGCCATAGCTTCATAACGGAAGTAATGAAGTGGTATCGTAAAATCCCTAGGTAGCCTTTGCCTCGCAAGTCCAAAAAAGCCATTCAGAGCCGTAATCCAGTCCGGATACGTATTGGTAGTGGAAGATTATCATTAGGAAGGTTATGGTTGCAATCCATTCGCACAATCGTAGAAGACCTACATGCAGATACTTCCAGAGTCGGTGAGTGCCCTTGGGAGCGAAAAGCAGAAAGCTCATTATCAAAGAGAGGCAATAGAAGAAAAACTTGTGGAGAGTTGCGTCCGTATAGAAGAATCCCCCGTTGGCAACCATGAGCAAGTGAGCGGAACTCCAAAAACACCGCTAAGCCATCCAAACGTCGGTCGAAGCGCCGATGAAGCGGGAAGTGAAGGCAGCGCAACTCGGAAAAGAGCGCTGTATAGAAGCGGACCCTTTTCAAGTGGGGAGCTGCATAAAGAAAAGGGCAAAGTCATCCGGTTTCGTTGTTGTTGCAAATATAGGTGCGAAGAGTGTGATAATTCAACGCAATCGCTCAGCCATCCATTAGTAAAGCGAAGCGGCGAGGCAACAGGAGATGGATAGAGCGCCAATATGAAGAGCTCGCTACTATCATAAGCACGGGGTACATCAGAAAAACCAGCCGTCAAAAGCGACTGAGTGAATGAAGTTGCATAATGATGAGAGAGCGAAACTGCGAAGAGAGAGCCGTACTGTTGTTGTTGCGAAAACAGCTGCGGCTGCGCGCCGTGATTTGAAAGAACGATGTAGAGGGCGAGCGGCCTAAGAACCAGCTTATGCATTTTTTGTTGGTGATGAAGTTGAGAACTGCACTTATAAATGATGCACGAAAGTGAACCGCTAATGACGTCAGAGCCAGTGACGTCGATTACTGGGGGAAAGTTTGGGAGGGGTAGATGTACGCAATGGTTCTCCACCCAATGTGTCCACCACGGTAGAGTTCAAATGCTGTCTATCCCTGTGAATGAATCGGCTCACCTTAACTGATTGTGGCCAGAAATCACCGCTGAAGACAGTCTGATAATACTGCTGCGGGACTCCAAGCTTAAAGTTAATGAACTTTAGGGTGCTAAGATCTTGGAGACAACCATAAAGCCCTCTGTGGGAGGGTTATGGTCTGACAAAACTGTATTCGTATGATGGGAAGTAGATGAAGCCGGAGGTTTGTTGGCAAATTTTTCCTTCTTCCGCTTGTTGGTGTTAACATTAGCCGGGGGCTCCACAGATTCGGGAAAAGCGATTTGAAACTTTGTATTTAAGTGCAAGTATAGGTTTTTAAGTTCACGAAGTTCCTCAATGATTTCGTCTATTTTTGAGTGCGAATCATTGCTCACTACAGCAGCTATCACATTGCTATAACAGATTCGGCATAATCGCTAGCTATTTTATTGCCTCTTCAGGCAAATTAACACCAGAAGTGTAGAAAGTTCGATGACAAAGCGATGAACATCGAACTGCCTCAAAACTGCGAAGTTGCGCATGCGTAACGGCAACATTGCACTCAGAGCACGTAAATGGGGAACGAAAGCTGATAAGAGTTTGATTGAGAATTGACCAGCAATACGTTCCTTCGAAGCTCAGTGGATTGTTTGTGGAGGAAACAAGTGTCAATTTTCTTGGCTTTGACTAAGAAAGGTTGGACCATGGAACCAAAGTCTGGATTAAAGAACCTGATCAGAATTTGCTCCCCTAGAAAGGATGTCAGCAGGATTGTGGACTGTGGGAATAAACCGTCATTCAATGCTGCCTGTTAGTTCCTGAATAGAATCCTCTCGGTTACATTTTGAAGGTTCCTCTTTAATCCAAGACAAAACCACGGATGAAAAGTACCTTCCATCGAAACATCCAATCTGCTTAACTGAACTCATTGGTTGAGACAACAATAACGCTCCAGACAGTTCACGCAAGCTCCATAGGCCTCAATGTTGGCATCACAAAATCCATGAACTTCTTTGGTACTTTTTGGATTTAATACTAGTCTAGCAAAGGTAAATCGCCGAAAACGACCGAAACTGCTGCTAATGTCAATCCAAGTCGATTGCAAGTTTTAAGGAAGATTCTCATCCCAAGTCATCTTAGCCTTCCACAGATTTTACAAAAAGATCTTGCATTTTGCAATTACCGGTCCGATAAGGCCAAGGGGGTCGTAGAAATGGGCAACAGTTGATAGGATGGAAAGCTTACTGGGTTTTGAACTTTGGGATAGCGATAACAATGAAAATAATAAACTGTCAAAAGAGGGATCACATGCAAGGTCCAGTGTCTTGGTTATATCACCTCCGTCATCAAATTGTAGAAACTGCTCCTTGTCAGCCTCAGCTACAGCTTTTTAAAACGGCTGCATGACTAGAACACCATTTTCGGGCCACCATTTTGAAGAATCTTAGAAGTCTGTTGCATTTTGTTTATAACCTAAGAAATTGAGTTGCCCCCAGAAATAAATCATCTACATAGAAGTCTTCAGGCAAGGCAGTGGATCCACTTGGAAAGTTATGGCCTTCATCCCGAACTAGCTGGTGCATAGTCCTTATCGACAAAAATGACGCTGGTTTTGTTCTATAAGTTACTGTATCTAGCTTGTAAACTAGCAATTATTCATTAGAGAGTCGCTCCATAAGATACATTGGAAGAAGTTATCAGGAGCACCCATACGGACACACCGAAATCTAATCAAAATGTCAACGAGTTTTGGTTGAATAAATGGGACTGCCAACAGCTGAAGCTACGGCCGATCCGTCAAAAACCACACGTAGTTTGGTTGGTGAACTGTCCTTCTTGATAACGCAGTGATGTGGGAGAAAGTACCGACACATATGTATATCCACAGGATAAACTAGAGACATATGATTAAGGTGAGGTAGACGAGGTTGTGCTCCAGATGTGCATATGACTAGCCTTAGTTAATGGATTTGAAACTAAATGACAGATTAATCGAGTAATCACCTGTAGTTAATCTGAGAAACGTGTCGGCAAAATGCCCTCCTATGTTATGATGGAAACTGATTAATTTGAATTTTCTTACTCCCAAACCGACAAAACAACATCATCGAGATGATTTTCTAGTTTACCATTTGAAACACAACAAGCTGACAAAGTTTTTGTATTAAAATGCTTTTGTCCTCCACCAGAAACGATCCAACCAAGGCGAGTTTTCTGAAGAAGCGGTAGCCCAGGGATCAGCTTTATCTGCCCAACACATAATATTGTAAATCATAAAACATGCTAGCTCCAATTAGTAAGTCTATTCGTTGAGGCTTGTTAAAAATGGGATCTGCTAGTTGGACATTTGCCGGAATATTCTAATTCTCAATGTTCAGGGCTATGCTTGGCTGGTTATCTGATTAACGCCGAATAATCAGATGCCTGAAATTTTTAGTAAATTTCGACGGTTTATCCTTGCTGAGCGAGTCCTTTTTAGCTGTAACTGCTGTGCGAAACGAGAAGTGCCTGAATCAAGCAATGCCCTGCATGAAATGAATTACCGGAACGGCTTTTCACGAGTACAACAGCAATTGCGTAAAATCAGAAGCTGGACCTTGAACGACTAGCGAGGTAGTTGGCGGAGAGCTGGAGGCTTTAACTTCAGAAGTAATGGCAGAATCAGTTTCGATTTCTGGCTGCAAAGAGTTTGTATAAAAGTGCAATAATGTGTAATGCCTATTTCCACAAACGCGGCAATTTTTGCTTCTATGTACAAGCTCGAGTATGGTGCCCAGGTTTTAAGCAATTGAAGCATAGAGACAGCTTCTTGATCTCAGCATGCCGCAAGGGGGGAGAAAAATGTTCAAACTTAGGACATAGATAAATGGGATGCTTAGACGCATTGCAAAATGCACATGGTAGATGGTTACTCTAATAGGCAACAAACTATATCCTGCTATTAATATAGCTACTTCTACTATTTGTGCCCACTTGACAATGTGAGGTATATCTCCCCATGGCATGTTGAAGGTTCTCAGTTTTCGGCACTGATTCTCCAAAAAATCATTGAATTCCTTCGCCGAGGGTATTTTGTCCATGGAGGTGGCCTCTTCCTAACAAGTTTGAAAAATCCAATTTTTGCAACAGCATGTAAATGAAGGAACCAGCAATCTCCTGAGCTGATCCCAACGAATCCAAAGACCGCAAAGACCGAAAACTACCGAATTTTATTTGCCGCCGAAGAATCCACCACGTATCGTCTTGATATGAGACTGAAAAACAAGACGTTTATTAGAATACCGTTTATTAAGCAGATCTAAAGCCACTGGATAGTTGGCTGATGAAATATCTAACGACTTCATGGCATCAAGCGCTGGGCTAAGTAAACAGGAACGTAAGTGCTGCAGCTTTTCGATGGTGGTTAACTCTGGGTCTTTATCAATATTGTGTAGAACATCGACATGAAACTTGCGTACTCAGTATATCCTCCAAAAAAAGATGGCAAATTTAGTTCGGGAGTTCGTTGGATGTTCAACTTTTTTTATGTGACCGTTTTTAAATGTGACCTCTAAATCGCAACTCAAGAAGTAACGCCATTTCATCGAAATCATCTCGACAAGTTTGGTCAATTTGATTAAAATCGAGAGACTCTATGAAGTCTTGATTACGGATATAAGTGGTTTAAATTTGATTAATAAGGTGTAAGCGGACATCCAAATCGATAACACTAATTGATCAAATTTTGCCAGGAGTTCGTTCACTGCCGATGAACTTAAGTCGATCAAAAGAGCTCCGAGGGGCCTGGAGTTGATCACGGCCTCCATGCTGGTGAGGGGATTTCCGAACTCCGAGGTCTGGGCCTACCGTTCGAATCCTTTTTTGATGCGTGTGTTTCGATTCCGCTCCCTGCTCCTCCAGACAGGAACGAAACTCCCCCATGCGCCGATCTGCGCCGACGAAGTTGGTGGCGTTGTCGCACCACACCTTCTCCGGAATCCCGCGACGACTCACGAACCTTTGAAATGCCAACAAGAACGCATCAGTGGTTAGGTCAGGCACTAATTCTCAGTGGACCGCTTTGGACGCAAAACAGACGTACGACTTGTACGGTGGCTTACCACGGATACGATACGTTGTGCTGAAGGGACCACAAAAATCAACGCCTCAAATATTGAACGGGCGGAGAGCTCGAAGTCTATCTGCTTGCAAGTTCCCCATAATTTGCGTTAAGAGTTGCGGCTTGCAGCGAAAGCAGCGCATTCACGACCGAACTGTTCGTCGGCAGACTTCTTTTGCATTAACTAGCCATATTTTCTCGGGCAGGCGACATACGAGAGCTCGTGGGCCAGCGTGACAATTCGTAACGTGCAGGTATGACACATAGGATCTGACGAACTGTGAGCTTTTAGACAGCAACAACGGGAATTTGGCTTCGTACGGGATAGGAGCATTCAATAACCGACCCCCAACTCGTTGCAATGTCGAGGAACAGCAATCTGATGAATAGGGTTTAACTTTTGAATATTCGTTGCTACCCGTTTATTTTTCCGAATTTTACTTATGTCGTCCCTGAATTCGTGAGACTGGATAGCTTCAACAATTTTCTCAAAAGCGAAATCCAGTTCTCTTGGCGAAACACTTTTTTCAAAGGGCTTCTTTGAGTATTTTTCTCAAAGTGTTGTTGACAGAGTTGTTGTTCAGGAGTATGGACTTTAGCCTTGGGCGGCAAGTCCTCCACAGACCAAAATTTCTGCAGGATTGTATCAATTGACTCCAACGCTTCCTCCTGACAGCTGAGATGTACCATTTTTTCAGCCTTTACATTATTTTCAGAGGCACATCTCCCTGACACTATCCAGCCGAGAACTGTCTTTTTTAAGATGGGGAATTCAGGCCCCTGCTCTATCTGGCCAATAAAAGTTCAAAGAACGTATCAGCGCCTATAAGCATATCTATTTTTTGGTTCTTAGAGAAGAAGAATCGGACGACAAAGGGCTGTTCCCTAATCGCGACTTCACAATCGTGTGTATTTTGTTGTTTGGGCATTAGTTCCACCAATGCCTCGCATGCTCATGCACACGTCCTCTCTCCCTGAGCGAGCTCATCGGTCACAAAATTTATTTGTGAACCAGAACATTCTTGCCACTTTTGTTTTGAACATTCACAACAGCAGTTGCAAGAATGACTCGATCCGATGCAGTCGCATGCAAAACATGCGAAGTGGATGGAGACTCCTGCATGAGCGTTGGTTGAGAAGGGGGTGGCAACGCGAGATTTGTGTTTAGAGAACATATATGTAGCAACGAGCGTACTCTGCATCTGTTCGATTTTCATTTTTTGACCGTGTGACCCTTTCTTAAGCAGTTAATGCATAAGGGTGCTCTTTTAGAGAAATCGAATCTTTGCTGAACTGTTAGGGCTGTTTAGCTGAGTTGCAATACACGCATTGAATAGAGTCGTTCCTGGCAGCGACAACGAAAAAATCCCATTTCCATTCTTCTTAGGGTTAGATTGGGTCAGCTTACCAGTTTTGGGCTTGGAGGTCTCTTCCGCTACCATGTGTTGGTATCGTCTGTTGAGAGCCGCCTCACATTCGCTCCAAAGTGGAAGCGAAGTATAGTCTCACTGTTCTTCCCACTTTCTTTTAGTTCATCCCCAATAGTCAGCAAGGAGTCATACAAGAGTGTGACCGTGTCGATGAGGGTTCTCAAGGCAGTAGCTGAAGGCTGGGAAATTTTTTGCAAATTAAAAAGTGTCGATATGTTGTCAAAAAAAGTAAGACAATCATTATCGTACACCCGCTTCAGGCTAGCAAAGGCTTTAACTTTCCGCAGTGACTTGAAAGGCCTTATCTGTGTCTATAGGGTCTCCGGCTAAACACGAAATTAAATGATTGAATTTTTCAATATCGTGTCGTCTTTGTCAACAAAAGCTTCGAAAAGGCCTATAAAATTTTTAAATTCGGAGTGTTTTCTGCTAAAAGGTGGAAGAGCGACGCTATGTAAAATGGAAATCAGCAATAACTTTGTCTCTCTTCCAACTCTTCGCGGTATACATCTTTCGTACCTTTCACATCTATTTGGTTTTGCAACAGTGAAGCATTTTCAATGTGCGTATTTAGAATCTCTAATCGACACTCAAGCTCAACCGGATTCAAAGATAATTTAGCTTCTATTAAATGGCGATACGTTCGGTTAATAGTTTTCATACCAACATCTCGTTGGTGTTTAAGCTCTTCGATATCCTTGAGCCAATAAAAAAATTGGGTTAACTGTTATATGATTTGTGACGACCCACCGTCACAAATATATAAAATTCAACTTTCACATTATAACTTAAAAAGAACATTACAAATACTGGCCTTTTATTATTCAAACGCGCGTCCAAAGCCAACAGCACCCGGTCACACTTATTCGACGAAGTTATCGATTGCCGATAATAATCGCCGAATAAACCCGATTACCCAAAGCGGGATTATCATCATCATCCGATCTGGTACACTAAGCAGCGCCTATATAAGCGGAGACACAGCCCCAGACCAGTAACTTGCGTACCGACGATTCTCGAGGAAACAACAGCTAGGAGGAATACCCGGGTAAGGGTTCTGGTAGTTAGTCTTGGTAGTGGTGGTGGATCCGTAAGAGTTCGGTTTGAATTCGGCTCTACGACCTGGTGAGGATCACCGACGCCTGGAGTGGTTTTGGAATACACACCCAGGCCCGGTCGTGATCGCTGAGCCCGGCTCGGTTTTCGTAATTCCGGCCCATCTCAGTGAGTTCCTACCAGAAGTCACGTTTCCGGCTTCCGACCCGGAAACGATACGGAATAAAACGGCAGGTCGAAACTAACGATGCCCGGCAGCTCGAAACTAACGATGCCCTAAATTCCCACATCCCACTAGAAAATCCAAGTAGTTCGTTCCTCTAAAACGACCCAGAACACTACGAACCCGACGTACTCGAACGACGAGACACGACGACACCAAGCAGTGCAAAACCGGCCCTCCCGAAGCGCCGACGCCAAGCAGTGCGCCCAATCATCGCGCAGCACCAACGCCAAGCAGTTCTTCGAACCATTGCACAGCGGCAACATCAAGCAGTGCAACATACGGCCCTTCCGTAGCGCCGATCCCGCACACAAAGCAGTGCGATACTCAACGAGCTGCGATATACTCGGCCTATTATACTATTAAAATATAACCTTACTCTGTAGCGTTCGATTTGTGTTATTCTTTGGTGAAAGGGAGGTAAACCGATGAAAAGAGAAAATAAATTTCTGTCTCGAACCCTGGCCACGGAGAGCTATACCGCCTCCCAAAACAGGGTCGTTACAGATTCTACAGACTTGTGCTTCTAGTATCTTTAAATTTAATTCAGTTTCATTTTCCATTAAATAAAATGCCGTTTTTTTCAATGTTAAAATTAATTCTTAGAACTACATTATTAAGAAGCAGCTTGGTTTGGTTAAAAATATCACCATGAACTTTTCCGAATAACTCAACCTTATATATATTTTGTAGAGTTTCTTGAAATATATTTTTTATAGTTTCATTAGTGGCTGGATAAACGTATTTTCCTGCTGTGATTCTTCCAAAATTCTGGAAATAACCTTGGCAAGCCAAGTGGCTTTCTGATGCATCACTTTCATAGTTTAAAATTGATTGCAAATACGCTCTATAATGATAATTATTATCACTCTGCGATACTAATATGTTTTTAAATAAACTGAGGAACTTCTAAATATTAAATGTAAAGTATTATTTACGACACCGACAGCGTTTCCTTCAAGGACGTTGTTATCATTTTTTTTTTATTTGCACCACAAGCCGTAAATAAACACTTGATAAGTCTCGATATGTTTCACCATTTCCCAAGCAAACAATTTTGGTTAAGGAGGCGCCGTCCAAGGATGCAATAGGATTGTATGAGAATTCTTTAGTTCTTAGATTAGAACTTTTCGTGGGGTGTAGTGTAAACAAATCTTATTCGCTTTTCAAACATTCACGTTTTTTTTTTCGACCCTCGATTTTTATTTTTTTTACCATTTTGAGCGCGTGTCATTTTATTTATTGCTTTATTTGATAGATTTTGCAACGAAATTTTTGGTCTGTTCTTGAATATTCAAATTTATTACTTATTATTATTATTACAATTTGTCTCTGCAGCCTGATTTTTTATAGGTGTAATACCCGAAAGGAATATGGGTTTTATATAATTAAAAAGACCGCTAAAAAATTTCCAATTCCCCATCCTTGCTACATAATTTGTGGAGACACATACTGATTCACATAATTTTCGAGATAAGATTTCACCATGATGACTATTCTTGTTCTAAGAAAACATTACAAAAATCGGAACAGCTGAGGTTTCAAAAGGAACCTTATATCCAGTTAAATCAGTAATTAGTATTGAGATTTCGTTTGGAGATCATATATCTAAAGGATAATATTCAATGTTTTTAAATTGAATATTTCTTTCTTTTCAGTTATATAGCATTACACGAAGACATCGAGGTCTTTTACAACCTAGGAAATACATTAATAGAATCATTACTTAGCAATGTGAAAAAAAAATGATTTGAATAACACATCTATATATCGAAATTTCTGTTATTGATAAGATGTCCAATTAATATTGTTTTTCCCTATTTGCACCGGCTTAGTTCGAACCGATCTTGACAATTTTTTCTCGTCCTGTTATATATATTAATCTTGAAATGATAATGCAACCGCTTTAATTTTTTTTTAGCTTAACTCTCAATTTGCGTTGTTGATAACTAAGCTTTATTTTTGGGACTTCTAGTTTTTTGATATCCCCTTTTTCGTCTAAAAACGAAGTAACTCTTATTTTGCGTTTAAAGTTCAATATATTTCGTTTTTTAGTTGATTTGAAATCTTCTCCATCACTCTCGGTAGTTAAGTCAATGAACTCAAACTTTTTTTTCAAGTGATACATCAGACTTTGTTTGAACTTTAACAAAATAAGGAATTTTGTTTGATTTAAAATCTTCGTCATATCTTTCAGGGGCAAATCGGGGAACTTAGAATGTTTTGGAAGTGATGCATCAGACTTTGGTTTTAATTCAGACGTCGTAGGTTTTATATGAATCCAATCTGTGGTTTGCGATTTAGTTGTTTTGGTTGACATAAATGTCGATTTGTGTTCATTTTGAATATTCCATGATTTATTACGTTTATTATTTTGGTAGAAACTCAGTTCTTGTCTAATTTTAAGCCATTTATCAAAATCACTATTTTATTAATATCTAAATTGGTAAAAATTTTGTACTTATCAATTCATTTCCTCGAGAGTTGTTTATTAATTTATGAAAGGTGTGGGGGTTCAAAAAACTTACTTTTTTTAAACTGTTTGTTTTTAATCACTTTTTACCATTTTTCCAAAAACTACTGAGAGCAACGAACTTAGTAGAACAGGTAAAAATCCACCTTTTTGAATAAGAACTTTTCTCTTAGAGTTTAATGTGCGCTTTGGACATGACAGGTAGCGCAATGCTTTTTTATAATTTTTTAAGGAATTTAGATATAAATAATATATATTTTACTCTTTTTTAATTTAACAGTGTTTTACTTATTTTTTGTTTATATTAGGATTTTTTATTTTTTTAAATTACACTAAGCTTTTTTATGCTTTTCTTGATCGCGTTTCTTGGCGCTGTTCTTCTCGACCTGAGCATCAGATACGCAATAATTACAATATATAAGCTGCATGAATCCTTTTTATCGGGGATCATTCCCAAAAAATTTTATTAAGGAATCCATAGTTAACGATCAGGTTTGGTCCACTAATTATTTTCTACTTAAACTTAAACGCATGTGTTTATATGTCAAAATTCGAGTTTTTTAAGAATACAAAAAGCTAAGAAACAAATTATTTAATGAACATCGAAGTTGAAATTTTCTCTTATCAATTCTACAATTGATGAAAAAATTGGGTAATTCAGTTAAACTTTTTCCCGTACTTATATCGATAATGTTAGTTGATAAATATTTGGTTAAGAAGCTTTTTTTGTTTTACTCCGAACAATAACTGTTTAGATACTTGTTAAGTGGTGAAAGTATATCTTCAAGGCATGTGTACGGTATATCACCAGCTGACCAATCCAATCCATTTATATTTCGTTGTTGCTTAAGAGTCTCATTATCCAAATCTTTGCTGTTAAACGGCTGTTTAAAATGAAAGAAATTAGGTGTCACAGTTCCAGACGGCATGAATGCTAGTTCCTTAACAAAAACTTGTTTATTGTTTCCGAGTAAATATTGAAATTCTACTATAATGCTTGAATTTCGACCTGCAGTGTTCATGATTGAATGAGTTTTTTTTTAATCAACTAAGATAGAGTTTGCAAGGGCTTTCCCGCCTTTATATACCCGCAAGACTAGTGATCAGGAAAAAGACAAGTGGGGTTTAGTGGACTGTATGTTTTTATTCTTTGATTTTGTACTGAAATCAAATTCACAACGAGACGCTATAGTTGCGGCGTTGCCAACTCAAGAGAAGTGAATACATAAAATACAATAAGAGAAAAGTTCTTCTTAAAATATAAGGATAGCGATGGCAATATACACCAAAATTATAAGTTGATTTAATTATATGCAAGCGTTCGGGAACTTCCCGGCCCGCCCTGAAACACAGTTTCTATATGGGGCAAGACTGTAATCTTCGTGATCGGTCTGATCATCTCTCCTGTCGGTGTCTTTTTCTTTACTGCTCGAACAAGATTGTCCTTCCCTGGATAGGTTTCAATAACCCGTGCTATATGCCATGCTGCTGGTGGTGTATTAGACTCCTTAACCAATACAACTTCATCAGTCGATATGTCGGTTGTTGACGTTGCACACTTTGGGCGCTGTTGTAGAGTAGTCAGGTAATCCTGATGCCACCTTTTCCAGAAACCTTGGTACTTAGATTGCCAGTATCCCATTCGGCCAACGGGAATGTGACTTAAATCAGGATCCGGTAGGGTGGTAATCGGTCGGCCAATCAAGAAGTGTGCCTGTTATAAGAAGTTAGCTTCTGTGTCCGGCTTGTAGCGTAAAGGGCGTAAGTTTATCATTGCACTGATTTGTGTGAGCAAGGTGCGCATCTTTTGAATTGGTTCCGTTGTCGCTGTGTATTTTGCTGCACTTGCCAAGTAATGATATGAAGCGCAAGGCTGCCAAGAAAGTTTTTGTGGTGATCAAGCAAACAAAAAGGCATATGTAGCCCTTGCTTATCCGCGGCTTGCGTACTTTGGCATCATTTAGGAGAATTGGTCCTGCATAATCACAACCAGTGTTAACAAATGGAAGTGCTTGAGTTATACGCACGCTTGGTTAATCCGCCATTTGCTGACGACGTTGTCGAAAGTAAGCCAAACAATCTTGTGTAATTTTTCTTATTAGATTACGTGCTCCAAATATCCAGAATTTTTGCCGAACAATAACGAAGAGTGAGGATGTTTACTCGATGCACGTGCTTAAGTATTAACTTCGAAATGTGATGAGCTTTTGGTAGTAACACTGGGTGTTTGGCCTCTGTTAGTAGCTGCGATTGGTGCAGTCGTCCGCTGTTAAGGATAGTAAATAAATACAACCTTTTTGTTTGAGTTCTGTATTGAAACTGTTTCATTTTATTTAAAACTTCTTGACAAGAAACTTATGTGAAAATCGTTTTCTAATCTTAGTTATGGTCTACGCAGAGACCTAATCTTTTAGTCTGGGCGGGGGAGTTATTTATTTTGCCCCCCGCACAAGAACTCTCGGTGAAGGCACATCTGGGAGCGATAATATTAGATAGCTCAAGTGGCCTGCTGTTACAGATTACAAGTGTATTTGAAAAACTGAACCCTTATCGGGTCCCAGATCGTAAATTATGGCTCTTGATCGAATAACACAGTTCTACATGACATGTGCAGAGCTCATTAAATCTTAGACATAATATTTATCAGTGTTCGTCTGAATATCCGCCAACCCTCAGAAAATTGTGCTCTTAATCATTGGCGCTAGTTTGATCAGTTGCGAGCGGTTCCTTAATGGTCTTTTTGCGAGTAGCGATTGGTAGTCATCATGCCTCAAGCAGAGAATCCTTGCTGTCTTCATCTCATTAAATGTTAGAGGCAAAGAGGCCTCTCTGCGAGTTGGATTTCGTGCGCGCTGGACAAATCGCATAACGTAGCCGATAATGTGAATGAGTCTTAGCCAAGAAGACTCTCGTGCGACGAGTTCATCAAGTGGATGCAATGAACTTGGATCATCAATTGTAGCCAAACAGGTGCTTTTGACTTCTCCTTCCATGCGATTGTCTGAAATAGATAAACCAAATCGTGAGTCGTTCAACTTTACCGAGTATTGCTCTTGGTCCCGTAGCCACCCAGGTCCATTCCACCACAAATTAAAGTCCATCAGATCTGCAGCCATCAGACCCCTGGATGCATAGTCTGCAGGGTTTGATTTGGAGTCCACGTGACGCCAAGCTTGCCTAGAAATGATGACTAAGATTTCCGAGGTCCTGTTCCCAACAAATGTCTTAAGTTGCGCCGGTGCATATGAAAGCCAGGAGAGAACTATTGATGAGTCCAACAAAGCAAAAACGGTAATCTGATTTTGTCGCAATCCAGAAGTGATCGAGCGTATAAGTTGGCTCATAAATAGTGCAGCGCAAAGTTCCAGGAGCGGCAGCGATCGTTGTTTTAGTAGAGCTACCCTGGTTTTTGCAACCACTATTGACACCGAAATTGAGCCATCATTGTTTACCATCCTGCTGTAGACCACAGCAGCGTAGGCCTTTGCTGATGCGTCGGAAAATCCGTGGAGTTCAATGTTGTTCACGTCGCGTCGTTGGAAAAAGAGCGAGGTAACTGAAATTTTTGAAGAATGTCTAGATCTGCTCGCCATTTTAGCCAATTGTCTGCCAATTTGTTTGGCACTTGATCATCCCAATCCAGATTGACAGGCCAAAGCTTTTGAAACAATATTTTAAATTGCCAGTATGGCCCAAGAACTTTAACTGGCAACGATTGATCGAGCAGTGCCCTTGGAGTCGATCGCTTGTATGCAGGGAGTTTTCGATACCCATTTACCGAGCTCAAGATTAGCGCAAGACATTAGCTCAATCCACTCGTTTCGGCTTCGTAGTAGTTCATCACTATTCGATCCAGTAAGAACGTCAGCAACGTAAAAATCCTCCAGCGTTTGGGAATTGCTGTTGATGATCGGCAGCCAGTACGCGAACGGCCAGAAATAGTGCGCATGAAGTTCCGTAAGTCACAGTGCATAGTTGGAAATGCTTGACTTGATCGTTTGGGTTCTCTCTCCAGATAATTTTCTGGAAGTTTTTATGCCCTTCTCTGACCCATATTTGGCGGAACATTTTTACAATGTCCGCTGAGAACGCGAATTTGTACAGATCGCGCTGGATAATAGGTCCTGTATAAAAGGTATCATTGGCATCCCGAAAAGATCCGTCGAAAACAACTCGCAGTTTTCGACCCATTCATGAATTGCGTCTGGCGGTACTTCTCTCATGTGTCCGAGATTAATGTATTCCCGCATAAAGTATACGTACTGTGTAGGCAGCTGCCCGTTCTGTTGTAATCGTCGCTCCACAGATTGCCCTTGGGGCCGGGGTCAATGACCCTGCTAGGTTCATTACTCTCTTGCGGCGTTCTGCATTTAGTTGGCAAGTGGTTTCTTTTCCTGCGAAACCAGTTTTCATGTATATCTCATTTTAGATTGCCGGCTCAGCTGTAGTGCATTTTGTGTGTGTTTTTTTTTTCTAATTAGGGCCGTTTATGTGTGTGCGCGTCATTTTCGTGTTTTTCCGGCTTGGCATGCGGCGGTAAAGCTCTCGGGCTGTACCGTCTCCCCTCTATTCTCGGGATAACAAAGATCTGGTCGTAATCTGCCGTCATTCGTAGAGAGTCCGCTTACGCTACGGATTGTTGTTGGCCTGTGGTCTTTTCGGTATCTTGTACTGTGCATCACCTTTTTCTATGCGGCGTATCAACGGATGACTCTGGCTTCATGCCCGACGCAGAATACGTTTGCCTCGTTGTCTGGGTCACTGTGCATCCTTGTGTCCTGCGTTCTATAAAGACTCTGGTATACGCCCGACGTTATAGACCGTTCTTTTGGTGCATGCGTTTGTGTCCTGCGTTCTATAAAGATTTTGGCATATGCCCGACGCTATACTCCGCACCGCTTGTTGTCTGTACCGAGTTGTTGTGTTTAATGTTTAAGCTCATTGACGTGGACAGTTCGTTCCTTTTGTGTTCCCTTGTGGTGGAGTTTACAAATGACTGGTGAAACGATGTCTACCACCGAACATGGTCCGTCATATCTCGGCGCTAGCTTTGCCGCAAAACCCTCAGCTGCCTTCGGCAAATGTGCTCCTTCGCCCAGACCGTGTCCCCTATTGTTGGATTCCATTGCCTCCTTCCCAGATTGTAATGCCTGGCTTGGTCCTGAGCAGCTTTCTCCATGTACCGGCGCACAATTTCGAAGATCTCCTTCAACTTATTGGCCTTATTTTCAGGCGTTTCCGTCTGCTTTCCTGTGCCGATGGTTTCCCTGTCGTACAGGGCGCTGGGCAGTCGAGGCTCTCGAGCCTGCGTGAGGAAACACGGGGAGTACCCTGTTGACTCCGACGTACTTGAATTTACCGCTAGCATAATCTCCGGCCACTTCTCGTCCCAATTCCTCTGGTTCTGTCCCGCAAACTGCGCTGTCATGGTTTTAACTGTTCGGTTTGCTCTTTCCGTCGGATTCTCCTGCGGTGTATATGGTGCTGTGAATTGTTGCTTAATGCCCATTTCGCAAACTGAACTCCATGGTCCGTTATTACCACCTTCGGGACTCCGAACCTAGCGAAGACTCTTTCTCGGAACGCCTTTTGAAGTGTTTCTGCCGTTGTTGCTCGCAGTGGCACCTATTCTGTCCACTTTGAGAACCTATCTATCAGCACTAGCAGCATCTGGTTGCCATGCTTCGACCTGCGCAATGGTCCGACAAAGTCTGCACAAACAGTTGCCCATGGTTCTTCGGGTATTTGCGTCAGCATCTTCCCAGCTGCCTGCATCTGGTTAGGCTTGTATTTGAGGCATGTCTCGCATTTCCGTACGTGTGCTCGGGCGTCCCTATGCATTCCTGGCCAGTAATATCGAGTCGCCAGCCTTGCAATCGTTTTCCGACTTTCCACGTGTCCAGCGGCTGGTAAGTCGTGATTCTCCTACAGGAAGGCCCCGAGGGACACAGAGCTTCCATGCTGCCACGTCTTCGCTTCCTGCTCTGTGTGGGATATGCCTATATAACGTGCCTCCCTCCAAGAGGTAGTCCGGAAACTTCTGTGGTTGTGTCTTAATTTTCTCACACATATCTTTGATATTTATAACCAAGTTGCCTTGGTTATAAGCTGATGTCGTCTTGGTAACATCTCCGGTCCAATAACCTGATCCAGTGCTCTCTGGAAATTCGCCGAGGTGGAGTGTAAGCCAAATGGCATTACTTTCCACTGGAAATGTCCTTTTCTGGCACTGTGAAAATCGTGAATAGCATGCTATTTTCCATCTTGCAATCTAGACTGCTTATGTATCTCGCCTCCCTCAACTGGTCCAAGATGTAATTTATCCTTGGCATTGCATAAGCATCTTTGATTGACTTGGCATTGATCTGTCTAAAGTCGACACAAAGCCTCCACTGCCTGTCTTCTTTTTCACCATGACAATCGGGGAGCTGTACGGACTTCTCGAGTGTTCTATGCATCCCTTCTCTAGGAACTCGTCGACTTTCGGATTGATTTCCCCTTAAACCTTTGGATTTTTTGGGTAGCATATCTGTGTCTTTCATGGTGATGAGCTGCTCGGCTATGTTGGATGTTCTACTCATTGTTCGAAATTCTGCGAGCTCCTGCTCTAGGAATTTTTCAACATCGCATTCCTCAGAGGTGATTTGCACCTCTGTCACAGACAATTTTTCCTCGAGCCATCCGTTGTGCCTTCTCCTTTCTGGGATCACCACTATATGTCCAGCACACTTGTGCCTTCTCCTTTCTGGGAGGAAATTCCATCCTAGCACCAGTGAGTCTACCACTCCTGGTAGGATCAGCAGGCCGAACTCGATCTCTACCTCGAGCTGTGTTTTTATCCCGCTGCACCTGCCATCTGCCAACCCAACTTGCCTTCTCATCCTTGTAATCTTTCCTTCAGCAGCCAGTATATCCGCCAGCTCCTCCGTTATAAGGCTCGCTGTCGCTCCGGAGTCGATTGTGGTTTTGTGTGAGGTTCCGCCAATCGCTACCGCTGCGGATAACTGCTGCTCTTCATCGATTAATTTGCCAGTTAGTTTGGAGAGACAACACCTTGCGACCCCTGCTCGCCTCTCTGCGGCTGGGATCGCTGGCCATTTCCCGCTCTCTGGCAGCACTCTACGCTACTAACACCCACCTTGTCGCAAATTCAGCAGAAAAGTAGCCGCTGGTTTCGTCATCCTCATTCCCAATGTCCCTGATTGCCACACCGTCTGCAGGCTTCGTGTGGGTTCACGATTAATAGTAGTAGGTGGCCTCCATAACGTGTTCTCGTGATAATAGTTGTTCGGAGTCCATTGATGTGGTCCGTCGATGGGCGCTTGGTGTCCTTCGTCTTCTTCGCATCTTGATTTGTTTAGCGAGAATTGGTTCGAATCTCGCTCTTTCAAGAGTTCCTCATACTCATCAGCCAGCACCATTAGAGACTCTAGATCGTCTATCTTATACGTTCTCAGGTAAATCATCAGATCAGGCGTGCAGTTTTCCTTTATCAACTCGAGTGTTTCCTTTGGGGAGTAGCCGAGTGGTCTCATCATGGTCTGCATGACGACCATATAGTCCTTGAATGACTTTCTAAAGACCTGTTTCTTTTGCTTGACCAGAATTGCGAGCTTTGAGAAGAATCCCCTCGGCAGGAAATAAGTTTGGAAACTTTCGTTGAACTCTCTTCATGTCCTCCAGTGTTTATTATTTAAAATAAACCACTTTAAGACCTTGCCTTGCAGTAATTCTGGTATGGCTCGGGGAATGTGGTTCAGGTTCAAACTGTGTGTGTTTTTGCTGACCATTCTACTTGTTCCAGAAACTCCAGCGGTTTTTCCGTTCCATTAAACTTGAAAGACCATTCCCTGACTTGCTTTGAACTTGACCGCCCTATTGATCAGTGAAAACGCACAGAAAGATTGGGAGTATACAAGGATCTTTTATTCGCCGACTTGACCCTCGGCATGGGTTTTGTATGGACAGTGTAGAAATATGCTCCGCCGTCGGCTCCTTTTCTACGTTGAACGGCTCGCTGGGTTGTGATTGCTGCGAATCCGGCCTTGCTCGCAATACCTTCTGTTGCCTTTGGCAACAGTCCCAACGCAGTCCCTAGCTCAAACGCCAGGTTCTAGACGAACGCTTCCACCCTACCCTCTCTGCTGCAGACTTTCGAAAAAGTACTCATACTGCTGACATGATTCCGGTCGAATAAGTGACTGAAATCGAAAAATTCAAAAAGATTATAAAAGTTAAACATATTTCCCATACAATGACCTACGATCTTTAAAATGTATAAATGCGATGTTCTACCTGTGCCATGCGCAAAAGTCGTGCGGCGCCACACATTCTTCTATAATAGCACAGCTATTATAGAATAACAAACAGCTAGAGACACAATAAGCGTGGTCGAGGCGGACTTGCAAGCAGGCAGGAAGGAGTTGGAAGATGTACTGGAAAAATTCACCGGACTAAAAGGCGTGTCCTCTACAACGGAGTACTCGATACTCATGCGGGACGACCGCCCGATCATCAGCAGCAGTATTTCATAAAAAACCAAGCGATGCAATGGATCATTAATGACCAAGTTAACGAACCTCTACGCGACGGCCGGCTAGAGCCATCGAAGTGTCCGCACTGCGCGCCAATCGTTCTCGTGGGAAAGAAGACAGGAGACGTGCGAATGTAAGTGGGCTACTGGCAACTCGCTACCTGGGACCAACCACATTCTGGAGATACAAATCCCCTCTCTTAATTTAAAGAGCGGATATTGGCAAATTCCGATGACGCCCGGCAGTACAGAACACACAGCTTTTACAGTGCCAGGCCGAGGCTTAAGCCATTGGAAAGTCATGTCATTTGGACTGCACTCCGCGCCAGCGACATTCCAGCGCGAGTTACCGCTGATGTCTTGCAGATGTCATCACCTCATCAAACCCCTTAGGGCAATGTCCCACTTACGGCGATGCCGTTCAACCCGGACATCAAACCGTCCACGCAGCTAACTCTGGATGCTGAAACGTGTAAACAACTGGGCCACAGGCATCCGGCTGAAAATGCTGATCAGTGTATTTCGCAAACACAGCACAAACTTAAATAAAAATCAGTCTTAAAGCGACACTGAAACGAAGAAGTTGACTTTATTATTATCAAATATAAGACCCCAAACCAGCCACACCCGGACCACATTCACCTTTATTATCTAAACCACGATTCATACCAGCCACTTCTGGATAAAAAAATAAAAAGACCAAGGATGGAATTCACCAAGATCGTTATAGTAACCACTATGTAATTTTGGTTAGCCAAGGGGTAAAATGAAAAGGGAAACCAGAAAAGGGAAATAGAAAAGAGCAAACGTTTTTGTGTGTCGACAAAGGAAAAGTGGATAATAAAATAAAAACAATGATCTTAGTCAGCAAGTTAGTGAGGCCTAAGGAAAAAACTATAAGTAATGTGTTTGTATACCGAAAAAACCCCAACAAAAAACCAAAATAGATACATATTTTTTGACTGATTGGCACAGAATTCACTGCGCATTAAAAATGGTTACTTAAATCAAAAAAAATGTATGTATTTACTGTGAATTGCAGAAAATATGAGTATTTAAATAAAAAAAAATATATATCTATGTATCTATACCAATTTTGACAATCAATCGCTGTTCGACACAAAATGCATAGCGCATTATTATGGATATATAAAATAAAATGTTTAATCAAAATCGCACACCGAAATTTTTTACGAAATAACTATATTCAATGTGACCATCAATCGCTGATCGGCACAAAATGAAACGCGCATTATAATGGATATATAAAATTAAAATGTTTCAAACAAAAACATACACTACAAATTTTAATTTTATATCTGTATTAGCTGTGACCATCAATCGCTGATCGGCACAAAATGCAAACAAAATCATACACTACAAATTTTTATTATATTAGCTGTGACCATCAATCGCTGATCGGCACAAAATGCTTAATAAATTAAAATATACCAAAACAAAATCGTACACTTAAAATGTTATCTTGCATCCATATCAATTGCGACCATTAATAGCAGCATATAATGGATTCACGTATTCAAGTTTTTTGGGAACTCCAAATAACACAAACTCACATTTGCAACAAACACCCATACAAAATATATTATGTTCCTGGTTAAGCAACCCCTCCACATAGAGGAAAGGGAAAGGGGGTACCACTCGCGTCGGCCGCGTTCCGGTCTTTCCGTTCTTTTATATACATACTGTAAAGCCAGCCGAGCAAGCCATATGAACGAAGTGGTGTTCATTGGATTGGAGTGGTGGATATTAGATTGAAAAATAAATACTCGTTTTTTATACCGATTTTAAAACGAAAATCTTTCGTGGGCCACCCGAGCAAGCCATATGAACGAAGTGCTGTTTCATACTTAAGCCGCAATGTTAAAGCTATCCAATACAAAAAAAAAAATTTGAAAAATAAATACTCGTTATTTTTTATACCGATTTTAAAACGCAAATCTTTCGTGGGCCACCCTGTATATATGATATTTGGTTTAATTTTTTTTTGTTCCCTCCTTGTCCCCTGCTCTTGCCACGAAACCTGACACGTTTGGGTCCCAGACTCTACGAAGAACATCTACAATGTTGCAGAAAATAACACAAGCTTGCCGACAAAATCGTTGAAAAGAACTCATAACTAACTTACATTGTTTCCGTTTGCATAACAGTTTAAAATTAAAACCGAATTACAATTTTCAAACCGAGCATACAAAAATCTTAAAACTCATTATTTCCACTACTGACTAATAACTTTGCCCCACGGTTGACACACTCACATATTAAATATGTCTGTTTTACAAATTTCCAGCCTAATACAGAAACACAAGCACTAGTAACTAATAGCATACACTTAGCCACATATCTATATCCACATTTATACTTCCACATACTATTTTCAAATTAACATGAGAACGTTTACACAAAAAAATAAAAACACAATCGTTTTGACACATACAAAAAAATAAAAATAAATTTACACATAGGCCCATTCTCTTTAATTCTTTAAATGCGCAAATACCTTTTTTTTTATCACCTAATGTCAAAGAAAACAATAGTAAACCAAACTTGGTCTCAGGAGTAGCACCAGCTTAACATATATTAGGGAGGAAGAAATTTTGATCATGGATTCGGGTAACGCATCGGGGGGTTCTAGGACAACTAGTAGAATAAGTAGAACCGGCATACCAAAAATGCAGTTAACTATATAGGAAATGCTAGCACTATCTTAAACACATCAAATCTTAAACACATCAATACCACATTAAATACCACTTTAGGCCCCTCCGATATACTAGCCTTCGTTAAACATTTGCCTACTTTAGAGGAGACCCCAGGTACCATCCAGAAATTTATTGTAAGATAATTATGTAAATAAGAGGGACTGACCAAACCCCGTTCGGACAATTACTACTAAGAACTTCGAGAAACAAAATTACAGGATAGGCGGACGAGTCTTTAAATAATTTGGACACCAAAATCGAATAGGACAGTCTTAGGGAAAATCTCAAACGCATTTCTGCAAGCAAGAAGACAGAACCAATACTCATCGCCGAAATCCAGAATCTCCGCAGTGGGTTGTCCCTGGGTAAATTATTTTTTTAAAACTCCGTAGTGAACTATTGTCACTCCCTGCAGACCCAGACCGCGGAGTGAGTGCAACATCTAAAAGAGCTCTTTACGATGGAATTTGCCTTAACGCATTCTTGGTTGGTCTTGGTGACCCACTGAGAAGGGTCATCTGAGCCCGAAATCCAACAACGATCGAGAGGACATACGAGTGGTTCCAAGCTGAGCAGAATTTTATTCATCAAAAACGAAAACAAACCATAAAACAATAGATTCCACTTAGACCGTAATAGGCTCTACCTCAGAAGTTCTTACCAGAACAACTCTGGTGGCAGAAATAACTACTCTCCTAATACTTATGGGCAGGATTATCGTGAATATTCTTACTCCTTGCTCCGTCAAGACTCGAATCAAAACCAGAGTCGTTCCAATAACAATATACAGAGTAATGACATCAAAGTGGGGGGGGGGAATAACACTGATCAAAATCGTAGCAGCACTTCGCAAAGGCCTGCTTCCAATTCTAACAACATTGACGACATATCAAATTTTCAACAAGAAGCCTCGACCGACAAATCGGATAAATAAACAAGAAAACGCATGGTACCTACATAGCTATCACACAATCTAAGTATCCGAACCCACTAAAATTCTTCGTGACCGGTTCTACTTATCCTTTCGTGGACCCAAACCTTATTCCGCAAGACTCCATACAAAAATTAGAAAATAATGTCCTAATCACAACAGTCCTAGATAGCTATTCCCTGATCTTAAGAGTGACTCTACCCCTACCTGTAGAATTTATAGAACATGATGGTATTCAGTTATTACTTTCCAAATTCCACCCATACTTTGATGGTCTCATTGGAATGGATTTCCTGACAGACCAAAAGGCGAAAACAAATATTGAAAAATTTAGTCTCATTAGTTCATTCACTTAACATAATAACATAAGTTAATAGGGGATCCGACGAAATAAAAATATTATAAAGCTACCAGCTAACCTAAATGAAGGCGATTTTCTTTGCAATCCTCTTGAAGTAGACAGCAATCTCTTTGTTTCCGGGGTACACTTTACTGCTGCAGACCGCCATAGATTTCTGGAAATAAATTACAATTCCAAAACTGGGCAGATCCTTTCTCTCGACCAGCCACTGAACGTGGAACCATATTACAAAGATTGTTACGATCAAATAAACGGGCTAACACTCAATCCAAGTTACCAACAGATTACGCTAGAAATTTTTTGAATACTTCAGGACCTATTTTACGACGTCGCGACACCCCTCACATTCTCCAACTCGGCCAAGCATCCCATCGCGACTACCGAAAATATCCCAATTCACGTAAAAACGTACAGATGAGCAAATATCTGAAATGACCGACCAGAATATAATAAGAAACAGCCATTGTCCTTTGAGCGCCCACGTTTGTGTAGTCCCTTAAAAATCGGACTCACCCGACCAAAAGAAATGGAGATTGGGAATAGATTTCAGGAAACTGAATGACGAAACCGTCACGGAGAGCCCCCATATAAAAGACATTCTCGACAACATTGGCAGGGCCAAATAGCCAGCGTGTTCCACCAAATCCAGACGGACCCCAGAGGCATGGCCAAAACTGCTACTATCCAAAGTGCAATGGACAATTTACTAGGAGAACTAGTAGGAGACATCTGCTTGGTTTTTCTTGACGACATAAATATGTTCTCTGCCTCCCTCCAAAAGCACTTGGTAGACATAATTTATTAATTAGTATTTCAAAGTTTACGCCAGGCGAATTTAAAAATCCAAATCACCAAGCCGAATTTCGAAAAGAAAACGAATTTTGGGACAAGTTTGGCTATCACTTGTCGGGCGGTAACAAACCAAACCTTGACACAATATTAGCAGTAAAATTATGCACCAAAACGACCAAACCAATAAAATCCTTTTAAGGTGTATTGGTTTAATATAGGAAATTTATAAAAGACTTTTCTAGAATAACGAAACATATTTCCCGACAGCTTAAGGCTGACAAATCCGTACTTATAGATGCAGAATTTATGGAGGCGTTTAAAGTTTGCAAGTCTAACGAACAACCCGATTTTACAACACCCAAACTTCCAAAAACCATCTACCCTTACCACAGTCGCAAGTAACTTCGAAATTGGAGCTGTTCTGTCCCATGTCCCCGACGGGTCCAACACATTGATTTGTTTCGCGAGTAGAACCTTGAATGAAGCGGAAAACCGGTATTCGACTATAAATAATAAGATGTTTGCGATGATCTGGGCGGTTTAGTACTTACGTCCATGGCATGGCATGGTATATCAACAAGTTTAAAATCATTACCGACCATTTTACAGGTTGCCTTTGGGAAGCCCAGCAAAGAAGCCCACTCTGCAATTAATACCAACCAAAAATACCTCTCGCTAATCACCAAATGGGCCTCTAAATGGTGCATAGCACTTAATGCAAGCAAAACAGTACACGTCCTTTTTTCCAGGCGCTGTACGGTAAATTTAATCGGACCAAAATCGCCCTCTATGAATGGAGTTGAAATAAAAAACGAAACTAAATATCGCTACTGGATAGGAAACTAATCCTGCATCTGCATACAACGCAACTTATTAACTGGCTTCGTTCCACAGCTTTTGGTTTAAGCTGGATTCTAGGAAATCAAAGTAAACTGTCAACAAGTAGCAAAATTACCCTCTACAAACAATTAATTGCTCCGGTCTGGCAATACGCCCTTCCTATTTGGGGTTCTTTGATATTTAACACAAGGTTCAAACAAATTGAAGCCACCCAAAATAAGCTAATTCGACGTATAGTTAAAGCAAGCAGGTATATTAGAAATCAGGATATCCGAGAACTCTACGACATTAAATCGGCAGAGGATAAATTCCATCAAGCTAGTAATAGACTTGCTGCTTCTCTATTCTGCCATCCTAACCCTGAGGCAATACAGCAATACATTCATCCCTGAGAGGCTGGAATGGCCTAGATATAAAGCACAACTGGAACGTCATTTTCCAACCTCAGCAGTGTCCTAATCACCTACAACGGCAGTATCCTACTCTAATCCGCCTTGAGCAGCAGCTACTAGAACGACAATCCCTAGAGAGGCAAAAACTCCTTGCGGAAGAACGTGTAAACTTACAAAGAACTTCGCTCTTTGGAAAATACTACTTTCATTTTTTAGCCCAAAAGGTAGTCGGCAAAATTCGTATTTCCCTCCATTAATTGAGAACGAGGTTGATTTCTTGATCACAAAGTCTGCTGTCCCCATAAGGTAGGGGTATAATTTGGAGAAGATGGGTTCGTCACTCGTAGTTCGAGGTGTGACTGAGGTGTTAAAGGTAAGTGCCTCGTTAGAGGTCGAAAACACCTTTATTCTTTTCAGAATGATTTTTTTTAATTCGGTTTTCGTCGAACTCGGTACAACTATGTCATCGATTCTGGTGAAATTAACATATTTGCAGTCAATGAATTTGAGTTTTTAAGTGACTTATGCGTATTTAATTACGCTGTTTCATAAGTCAAATGCCACCCCGGTCGGTAGCTAGTCGAAGCCGCGTTATGGCATCGAACGTGCTCAGCGTGTCTAACAGAAACGAGGACAGAATACCCTTGCAGACTTTGAAAAACATCAAATTTGTACCGATTTTTTCCTATGGGAGCCATAGAATACGGACGTCTGATCGGTATGCAAAATTTACCCTGATCAAGGTATGCATAAAAAATGAAATTCCGAATGATTCATGGCAATAGCATAAATACTGCGAAAAATATCCTGAAAAGTATAAAATTGTAAGCGCTTTCACCCTGTTGTTTCTGTGGGAGCTATAGGATATAGACGTCCGATCGGCACGCGCTTTTAGCCTGATCAATGTATGCATTAAGATGCATGTCAATAGCTTTTGCACTGCGCGAAATATCTTCAGTTCTTTCAAGTTATATCCGATTGTTCCTGTATGGGATATACACGTCCGATCGGGGCGCTTTTCAAACTTGGGCTGCGCTGCCTTTTAAACTGAGGTAGCAATCGGTATTAAAACAGACAGACAGACGGGCATGGCTATATCGACTTTGCACGAATTTCTTGTTCAGCTCATTAACGTTTATTTCTAAATCAGCGGAAGCGACACCCAGGAGGCTGTTACAGGTACCACTGAAATGTTTTGCGTCCAGCGTTGGGGCATACTTGTACCTAGATATTGGTTCCTAGATATTTGTACCTATATTGTTGTACCTAGCTATTTTTACCTAGATACGTACATAGGTAAACTTTGTTAATAATACCTTTCATAGGTAAAAGAACGTGAGAATACCTTTTACTTTATTTAGGTAAAGATTGTTATTTGTATTACAAATTTGCTGTTGGGTATTTAGTTATTGAAATATATTTTGTTACCACTTAATTTAATTTTTTATTATTTTCGCCAATATGTTTATACAAAATATTATAACTTGAGTTGAAGATGTTTCTTTGACTTGTTTCTCCAACCAGACTTAATTGCCAGAGCGTATACATAATATCATAAGACATGTACAACTTCGTGATAAAAAAAACAAGAACGGAAGTAAACTTCGGCAAGCCGAAGTTTATATACCCTTGCAGTTAGTGCAAAAATTAAAATATTCTTGTTGACATTAAAATTATGATTTACTTGCTTGTATGTTTAAAAGCATTGAAGCTATGATGATCTGCAGCTCAATTGTTTGTGTTCCTATGGCATAATAAAATTAAAAGCGTAACTGTCGAATTATTAAAAAGTCAAAAAGAATTTCTAAAAAAAATTACAAAAATAAAAAATTTTGTTTTTAATATTTTTGTTGTTTTTATGTGACTTTTATGTTAAAGTCGTCCGATTTTGATGAAATTTAAACCGTAATTCTGAAATATTAAACCATTACTATTTTTCGAAGAACTAAAAAAAATTAAAAACAGCAAAGTTATAATTTTTTAAATTTATTTTTCCGATTTTCCTATGGGAGCTATATGCTATAGTCCTCCGATTTTGATGAAATTTAAACCGAAATTCTAAAATATTTAACCATTTCTATTTGTCGAAGAACTCAATAAAAATTATGAAACAGCAAAGTTATAATTTTTATATTTATTTTTCCGATTTTTTCTATGGGAGCTATATGCTACGTCCGATCCGGCTCGTTCCGACTTATATACTACCTGCAATAGAAAGACAACTTTTGGGAAAGTTTCATGCAGATAGCTTTAAAACTGAGAGACTAGTTTGCGTAGAAACGGACGGACAGACGGACACGGCTAGATCGACTCTACTAGTGATGCTGATCATGAGTATATATATTTTATAGGGTCGGAAACGTCTCCTTCACCGCGTTACAAACTTCTGACTGAAATTATAGTACCTTTTGCAAGGGTATAAAAACGAGGACAGGATCTAACTTCGGCAATCAGACTTTGAAAAACATCAAATTTGGACCTATTCCTATGGGAGCCATAGAATTTAGACGTCTGATCGGTACGCATTTTTACCCTGATCAAGGTAGGTATAAAAAAATTAGATTTTAAAGATTCATGTCAATAGCTTTTACACTACGTGAAATATCTGCAATTCTTGCAAGTTGTTCCTATGGGAGCTATAGGATATAGACGTCCGATCGGGGATCTTTTCAAACTCGATCTGCGTTCACATGTTTTAAGACGACTGTGAAAGATTCAACCAAATTTCATCTATTACCATCCTGTTTTCTCGCCCCAATATTTTTTTTTCGGGTTTTAAGACATTGGCTAGCTGTCTCCTCGACGTTAGATCTCATTCTACGTAATCCTAAACAAAAACCAAAT